>NW_013665934.1:400587-407157 GCF_000517525.1 Limulus polyphemus
CGAAACGTTGTACATTTGCTATTATGTTAAACTTATATTAAAGTTTTTCTTCATTACCCATTCAAGCCGTCTCCAGCCATTTTCATTTCATTTAGTAGACTAATGATGAGCATTAGATGGTGGATCATATTATTTTCAATATTTCAGTCGCAAATCTGATACGTTAGATGTTGCAATGGTTAGCAGGCTTTTTTTTTACTACTTGGCACTAATTACTAGCTAGTAATTTAATCATACGTTTTGGCTGCTAATTTGCACCCATTTTCAAGAAAATCCTGTTTCCAAGGGCGTAGTGACCAGTATTCGACATGGGTATTCTTGATAGATAGGCTGTTACACCATCTATGGCCTTCCCTGTTTGGTATTCTCAATTAGGTGGACTCATATCCAATTATTTTAGCATTATTTCAATGTATTGTTTAGTCTTTTCTAGTATGGCGGGCTATTGTAAATAGATCGATATTACGTAGACATGTATGTCCATTACTCTCCTTATTTCTAGCATTTGTTGATCTTTTTTGTTTTGTTTCTTCAATGAATCAACATTCATAAAGGGTGTTACAAGTGATTCATACTCTTCATTAGGTGTACTGTCACTATTCTGACTTTATGCTGTTTATATATATTCTTTTCATGCTTTCAGAGAGACCCCTGACTTCCTTTGCCAAGAGCGGTTGTAATTAGTCTTTTAGTTTATTCTTTTTAGCACTTCGGTATAATAAATCTTGTTTATTCTGTAAAACAGTCTGTAACATCGTTGGGCTGATTTAATTCATGTAGTCGAAGTCTTTATCAGTATACGTGTGTTTCGTTATGTGTATCTGTAACCATCACGTCTATGAATAGGAGTTTGTGATATTATTCTATCTCCATTGTGAATTATGTCGACGAATACCATTTATTTAAATGGTTCGGGAATTCTTGATGGACTATTATTTGTGGAGTGTTATCCTACTAAGAATATATCGTCAGCTTATCTCATCTAAATCCTAGTAATTAGATTGTTTGTTTTGAGAGCGGTACCTTCGAAATACAGAATGTCCTTAGGTTTTATTGTCTTGGAGGTTGTTAGTTGGACGCATTCTTTAAAAGTTCTATTATTTTAACTCTATTGCTGGTATATGAATAGGTTGGATACATCGAAGCTGACCATTGTATCTTGTTTGGTTGTCGTTGTTGATTTTATCATCTCTACAAAGTGGACATGAGAGGACATTTTACATGTTAATAATATTTTGTCTACCAGATATCTTGCTAAAGAGTGGCATTGTGTGTCTTTACTGTTAACTATGGAATGAAGAGGATAACCTTGTTTATGAAGTTTAGGTAAACTAAAGACGTGGAGTGGGTACTGTAGTGTATCACTAGTTAGTCATTTGACTGTCTTTGTTCCAAGTGCTTTCTTGGAGTGGGTGCTGTAGTGTATCACTAGTTAGTCATTTGACTGTCTCTGTTCCAAGTGCTTTCTTGGAGTGGGTGCTGTTGTGTATTACTAGTTAGTCATTTGACTGTCTCTGTTCTAAGTGCTTTCTTGAAGTGGGTACTGTAGTGTATCACTAGTTAGTCATTTGACTGTCTCTTTTCTAAGTGCTTTCTTGGAGTGGGTGCTGTAGTGTATTACTAGTTAGTCATTTGACTGTATCTGTTCCAAGTGCTTTCTTGGAGTGGGTACTGTAGTGTATCACTAGTTAGTTTTTTTTTTCATGATTCCAGTGACATTACACTTTTCTGTTGGTATCATTCTTATGATGACGTATTTCTATACATTCTTGAGGCAGTTTTTGTTTCTTGCGCCGGTAGAACAACGGGGTATACATTTCGTGGCTTTCTGTACTGCTGACTTTTTCTGGATTTAGAATTATTCCTTTCCTCCTTGTGGTAGGCTATAAGTTGTGTCTTCTGTTATTGTAGCCTTAACTACGGCGACTTACCTTTACTTAATACATTTCCTTCAAGTTCTGCATGCTACAGAATTGTCAGATGCATATGGCTAGATCTGACAGTATTCCAAAAAGAGTTTCTTACGCACACAGTTCTTGCTTGTCTAACTGTCTCTATGCGATGTTTATCTTCTTAGCATATCGAATGTGTTTACTTTAGTTAATGCGTTTTCCTAAGGCTTTAATACTTAACTCTTGGTCATCTAGAGTTAACAACATTCCATCAACGACTTCTTATGCATGCATATTGGTATTATTACATCTTAGAATAGATTTGTTTCTTTATGTAGCTATATCATGTGAAAGTTTAGACTTAATTCATTTTCTTCAGGTTTTACATTCTATTGGTGGTTTATTACTGTGCGGTTACACGTGTATATATAGTGGTAGGAGTCTTACTGTTTTGAGAATTGATTAGTGATTTTAATTCATATGAATGTTTGGTACGTGAATGTGTGCATGTTGGCTTGAATAGCTGAGTCCATGTATTATCTATCATTTGATTTATGTCATTAACCTTATTCTGTACCGCTATCTTCTGCTTATTTATATAGTGTTTGATTTATGTCATTAACGTCATTCTGTACCGGTATCTTCTGCTTATTTATATGGTGATATTTGATCCTATCTTGGAACATAGCGTTATTACGTTTTTGAGTTAGTTTTTGGTATCGTGTGGAGTTGACGGGTAATTGGACCTTAAGTATTTTAGTAATTACGTTACATTGTTTACATTTATGAAGGAAGGTGAGATTATTATCTATTTTAGCTGTCTTAAAGTTTTATATTTCTAGGTCATAAATGTATTCGTTTATAACATATTCAATCGGATTCTAAGTTTCGGAAAAACTAGCGTCTTTTAGGCATAAGATAAAATCATTATAATACAATTTTTTTTAGAATTAATGTTTCAGAAATGCAGGTCTTATATCTAATGTCTAAAGGTTCAATGCAAATTTGCTGGATCTACTTTTTAATAATTTTAGAGTACTTTAATAAAATTGTTTACAACTGTAGTTCAGTCAACATTCATTTTAATTATACATTTTTTTTCACTTTTTATTACCAGCATGGAACTACATTATTTGATTTTTGGCATTTATCATAAATTTCCATAGGTAATAGTCACTTTTTTTGTACATTAGACTTTCATTGTAAATAAAAGACTCGTTGGTTACGTTTGGATTCTCAAAGCGAATCAGTTAACTTTGGATGTTTTATTCTCTAGAAACTAGCATTTACCTAATCTCTATCTGGTTGACCTTCTTAACTTGTCTTTTCAGTAGGAAAACCGAATGCAGTCAAAATCTTCTGTGTTCTAAAGAGCTTTGTCTCAATACCTTTTATATCTGTTCACGTATTTGTATTTCAGAACCATCCTTCAGAGTTTCATGAAACTGAGTAAATAGTTTTCTTTCTAGCATGTTTTTTGCATATCTTCTTTCGAATCTTCCTTTATACATGAAGCTGATTTGAGTTGCATCCAAATACAAATAAAAAGTTTTTTTTCATGACACCTTCATGAATATGTATCACATGCTTTTGAAAAAACCCAACTAAAATATAGCTTAGGGTCACACAGGAATAAAGCTATTTATACAGTACTTACAGAATTGTCTATCTCTCAGAAATTCTTGCTTGCCTAACTGTCTCTATGCAGTGTTTATCCTCTTAGCATATCGACTGTGTTTACTTTAGTTAATACGTTTTCCTAAGGCTTTAAAACTTAACTCTTTGCCATCTAGATCAGACAATATTCCATCAATAATTTCTTATTCATGCAATTCCTATTCATGTTGATATTGTTACATCTTGGAATAGATTTGTTACTTTATATGGCATTTGAAATTCGAACTTTGTCCATTAATAATTTAACTGTACAACCAGCATGACAAACCTTGTATATATATATTTTTTAAATGTCATGTTTGTTACGCAAGCTACATTAAACAAGTTGATGCTTTTGTAGAGCAAAGCTACATCGAGCTATCTGCTGTGGCTACCGAGTAGAATCGAACCTCTGATTTTAGCGTTGTAAGTCCGTAGACTTAACGCTGTGCTACCGGGGGGACGTACATTAAACGAAATGAATTATTATTGGTCTTCATATTGTGTTAAATATTACAATACCAACTATTGGATAATAAGGGAAACTTCTAGTATTTGTTGTAACTCCCAACATGGATATCTGTCAATGTTCGTGATAAACATTACTTAACGTTTTCTGGAAATGTATTTGGTAAACAAATCTTCTGGCATTTTCTGGAACTAAAATTGGTAAACAGATCGTCTGGCGTTTTCTGGAAATGAAATTGGTAAACAGATCTTCTGGCGTTTTCTGGAAATAAAACTGGTAAACAGATCTGAAAATACTTGAAACCCCCGGAAACATTCTTAAGAAACACGCTAAAAAAAAGGAGAAGATTAGCATAGAACTAAAAGGAAAGATCATTCCAACAATTTAGAAAAATTGGAATGAAAATAAAGAAAGAGAAGATTACGCTAGAGGTCTCTAGTGTCATCTCCAGAGATGATACTGGTTCAACCTCGTAATGATATGTTACATAGCGTGTAGCAAGTGTGATAGTAATTTTTTATTTAGAAGAGGAGGCATGAGAGCTAAACAAAGTAAATAAAAAATTCAAAAATGAGAATTAATTAAAGATTATTTTAAAAAGTTAATAAAGACTCAAATAATATTTACAAAACACATTCCCATATCATCGTAAATATCGTACAATAAAACTAAATAATCAGTATATATGGAAGGTTTTGTTTTAATTGTAGTTAAGCACAAAGTTACACCAAGGACTATTTGTGCTCTGCCCACCAAGGATATCGAAACCCGGTTTCTAGCGTTGCAAGTCTGAAGACATACTGCTGTGCCACTGGGGGACACATATGGAAAGAAGATGATAACAATAAAATGGTTACGGATAAATATTACCCAAACATCAAAATGTTTCAAAAGCTTAAGACCCACAGTGACTCAGCGAAAGGTCTTTGGACTTATGACGCTAAAACTTGGGTTTGGATACCTGTGGTTGGTATATGGCACAAATAGTCCATTGTGTAGCTTTTCGCTTAACAAGAAAAAATTTAGAATTAAAGATGATGTGAACCTACTGCCATCTATGAGTGTGCTAGAAAATATTATAAATTAATAAAATATTAAATAAATTCATCATAATTTCACAATATAAACACTAGGGTATCACGAACCGTATTTTTATAATCATGTTACAGATTTATTTTATTTTCATCACAGGTAAAATTAAAAATGTAATCATTGATGTATAAGCCTAATTTAATGCATTCTTTGATTCGCCTCACCCTCTTTTCAAAAGAAACCCCATAAGTAATTATAATACATGGAAGAGATGTTATTTTGTCGTGAAATTAATAGAGATTGATACAAAAGAATCCTACATGGGCATAAGACGATTCCATATTTTCAATGAGTTACTAACTTACAAAAACAGATTTTGTCCCATTCTCTCGCCCCTCCTCCCCCCACTGGCACAGCGGAATGTCTGCGGACTTACAACGCTAGAATCCGCGTTTCGATACCCGTGGTGGGCAGAGCACAGATAGCCCATTGTGTAGCTTTGTGCTTAATTACAAACAATCAAACCCATTCTCGAGATAACCATCGATTACTGACATTCTGATACACCATTTATTACAAAGAAACTCCACAAAACTTTCGTAAATAAGTTGATTTTTTTGTTAGTAAGGCTATTCTATGTGGTTTTCTAAGTCTCTTTAACAGAATTTTGTTTCTATTATATCGTACAAAGTGTGTTTCGGTTTTATTAAGTACATACACCTATTATAAAATAAGTTACGGTCCAACTTTATCAAGTATGACAGGCTTTATTAAGTATATGTACAGTCATTATAACTCAAGTGACGGTCGAACTTCATGAAGCTTTTAGCAGTATGACGGGTCTAACTAAGTACATATAACTTTTACTAGTACGACAGATGCTCAAAAGTAATGTACGGTTACTAGTATCATAGGTCTTACTAATCACATACAGGTCTAGCTACATCAGACGGTTACTAGTATGACAGGTCTTACTAATTACATACAGGTCTAGCTACATCAGACGGTTACTTGTATGACAGGTCTTGCGAAGTACATACAGGTCTCAGCTTCATCTTATGGTTGGTTACTAGTATGACAGGTCTAGCTACATCAAACGGTTACTAGTATGACAGGTCTAGCTACATCAAATGGTTACTAGTATGACAGGTCTTACTAAGTAGATACAGGTCTAGCTTCAAACTGTTACTAGTATGACAGGTCTTACTAGTCACATACAGGTTTAGCTACATCAGACGGTTACTAGTATGGCAGGTCTTACTAGTTACATACAGGTCAAGCTACAATAAATCGTTACTAGTATGACAGATCTTACTAGTTACATACAGGTCAAGCTACAATAAATCGTTACTAGTAAGACAGATCTTACTAGTTACATACAGGTCTAGCTACATCAGACGGTTACTAGTATGGCAGGTCTTACTAGTTACATACAGGTCTAGCTACATCAGACGGTTACTAGTATGACAGATCCTACTAGTTACATACAGGTCTAGCTACATCAGACGGTTACTAGTATGA
>NW_013665934.1:408035-414046 GCF_000517525.1 Limulus polyphemus
TTAAGTCCTTGTGTTAAAACAAAGTTTGTTTCAGCTTCATTATCCGTTTGCTAGTATTGCAGGCCTTATTAAATTCAAGTTTGTTTATGTGCCACTAAAATTTTGGTTGGAATTCATTATTCCTTTGTAATATGGCAAATATTACTAAGTGGCTACTGGTGTGTTAGATAAAGTTGAAATTCATTGGACATTTACTGGTATAATAATTATTTTTCAGGACTACTTTTACATTCTTGATAGAAAAAGTTATTAGGACGTATTTTTTTATCTTTAAATGCTATTTTCAGGGCAGTTTTTGTGATGACTCTACAGACACTGAATGCCGAGTTCTAATAACAGCAAGTAATACAGATAACTTGTGTACATTTTCTTCATGACTTGGTGTAGGTAATGTTATGTAACCATTGTGTTCATCATTAAACTTAAACGATCTTTAAAAACGATTATTTAAATAATCATCTACATGCATTATTAGTAGTAAAGAAAACGTCTTGCTTCATTGAAAACATATTTAACAATAGCTCATGTAAGTATTAATCGAGTTGTTGAAAACGACTTGTAATCATGTATTAAAACGTTTGTTTTTTTCTGTACTTCCGACAATACTTTTAATAAATTGTAATAGCATTTATAAAGAGTAAAATGTCAAACTAGTTGTTCTGAGCAACTTATTCTTTTTCAACTTTCTAAATGATATTTTCGATTTTTAAAATGTTCATTGTGTATGAACATTACAAATAATTTAGGCAAAAATAAAAATAAAAGAAAGACCAATCGATTGAATTGTTTCAGCATCATTAACTTTCAACAACGTTAATAACAAGCCAGTACTTTCAAAAAATGAGTTTCATGAAATGGCTCTCAACTAGTACACTTAATATAACACTACATAAACTCACTTTCTAAATTTCTTCTTGCTGGTTGAATTTCAAAAGCTTTCAAGCGTTCCTTACTTTACTGCTGGATATTAGCATTACGTCCAAGCGAGCTTTCTCACAGTTTTAGGATAAGGAACTACATCTTCTATGAAGGGACAAGTTTTGCAATTGTTAGCGTTATGAGCTTCATGTTGTATATTAATCTTTGAGACGCAGTTCTGATAGCATTATATTTTTCATAAATATCTTGTGTGTTGAATGGATGTTTCTAGTACAAAGAAAGGACAATTTTGATGCATTACATTTGCATTTTAATATCCACTGTGACTTTAACGTCGGGTTTGAAGTTTTAAAAGGAATTATACATTAAATTTTGCAATAAAAGGATAAAAAGGAATTGAACTAACTAGACTGTTTAATAGGCGTTCCATAGGATATTTGATAGGGAAAATATTTAAAATCCGAAAACACCTTTGTCCAGATTCAAGCATGAAACGAAATTTAAAACTTTCAACAATGTTTCGTTCAATAACTTTTAAGCCTTTTCATTATAAAGTATATATTTATTTTTAAGGAGTGTTGTGTTTTTAACTATTTTAAAAACAGAGAGTAGTTAAGTAAGAAAAAATTACTGTTTACTGGTATTTACAAAAATAAAATTACATAACTCATATTCGTAAGTAGAATTTTCGCGCAAGGTTACAAAAGGACTATTTGTGCATAGCAGTCGTGAATTTTGAAATGATAAGCTTGAGAAATGGCAACTAGTTAACAGCAGCTACTGCCAAACTCTTGGACTACTTTTGTATGATCGGATAATGATATTTGTCTGTCACTCTTATAACGTAGCAACCGTAACCCTAAAATCCGAAGAACTATCTTGCGGCAACAGGATGCAATCCAAGGAACTCTCGATTTCATAGTTCGGGCACAATATCTCCTGAGGCCACGCTCGATCCAACTGCTTAAATAAATGATCTTTTTTCTATTACTATTATTTGAGGGACAAACGGTTTAATAGAACATAAGTGCCTATAATTAGAACAAAATCTGCAATAACATCCTTCATATTTTTTTTACATGTCCTGGGGTTCCACAGTGGATTATTAAATAGAACTAAAACTCATATAAAAGCAAATAGTATATTTACTTAAAAATCTATAAAAATAAACATATAGATATAAAATGCGGATATAAATATGCAACTTGTTAAAACTGCTTCTACAATGGCCGCGGGTTGAACAGACGAGAATCCAATTTATTTTGTAAATATATGTATATAAATATTTAATTGTATATACCAGTGTATAATTAAGGAGAAAAAGGAGACGTATGAGGAATGCTATCGACTTTATTCGGCTAAAGCATTTTAATGTTTTAATATACATGATTTGTCATTATGATTGGCGTTATTTACTTTGCTGTTTTTGTTGAATAAAATTTGAAATTTATTAAAGTTTAAATAAACCTCGTCAAAAACGCACAAAGCCTCAACAATCAGCATAATTCGAGACAACTTTAGGCATACAGAAGTTTCTCGCTTATTTCAGGTCAGTTTAGTACGTCAGCATGCATTCCGCCATTTCAGTTTGTTTGTGTTTTGTGAGTTACAAACTGCAAGGCCTGCAGCAGAACAAGAAATGAGTGTTGTTGTTTTTAAATCAGGCCCATGTGGAATGCCTGCTGCAGACATCGTTGAAATACGCATGTCATTAGTTTGATTATACCCCTAACAAAGACGACCTGCATATAAAAAAAAAAATTCGAGAACCCTCAACAAGTGACTGTAAAATAAACCCTGATTGAACCCGCTTTCACAAAAGCTGCTTATTTATCAGACAATAACTCAACAGACGTTTAGCTTTTAATCACGAACTCAGTCTCAAAAGTCGCATAGACTATTATGTTCCTGTTCCAACTTGATAATATCGTAAAGAAAGAAAACTTCTTTAAACCAAGCTAACTATTAAGCAATATTAAAATAGATCGCGCAAGATGCCGTGTATTTATTATATTCTAAACAGATCTTATTACAGAATACAATCAACACTTTTCTTTGTACTAAACACTTTTAAAGATTTAAAAAGAGAAAACTACGTAAGTTAGATTTCGTATAAATAAAATAATATTAAAATAAACAAATAGTTAAAACTACACTTATATTTATTATTTGGGGGACAAAAAATTTATTAGAACACAAATACGGATGATAAAACGCAACATTTGCAATAGCCTACATAATCTTTGCTTTTCCTCGTGTCAAAATAGATTATTCAATAAAACTACAAACTAATATCAAATGAAATATAACATTTGCCTAAAAACCTGTAAAAATGGATATGTAGAAATAAAATACACGTTAAAATATACAGATAATTAAATCTACACCCACAATGCTTATATATATATATACCACTCTTCACGAGGGCGGCAAGTGTTATCGTTATCTATTTATAGGATAGTACACTATTTTTGAGTATTACTTATTATGAATAACGGTATTAGTTATCATACACTAAATATCTGGTTCCTTATTTCAATTCTAAGAATTAAGCACTGTTTGAGGTATGACCTACACTTGACCCCCCACTAGCACAGTGGTAAGTCTGAAGGTTTATAACACTGAAAACCGGATTTCGATACCCGTGGTGGGCACAGTACAGATAGCCTATTATATAGCTCTGATCTTAACTACAAAGAAACAAACCAGTATTAGTGTAAAGTTCAGCACATATTGTGTAATTTTAATAAGTTAAGGTGCAGATCTAAATTATCCAATACTTATAATCATTTCTGTCCTTTCAAGAAAAAAAGTCAAGTGAGTTAAAATTCTAGTTGACTAGAGAAACGTGATATTTCTCCCAGGATTTCTACGATGTACCATCTTGGTTGTGGGTGGAGCCTTCTAACTAAACAAGTGCTCGGCAGATTTGTCGGAACCAATCACATCACGCGGTACAAATTATATTGAGGACAAAACATCGTACATACGTGTTGGCATAGACCAACTTTATTTTGTATCGAGTTGAGCTACTGGGTCGTCTTAAAGTCAAAATTGGCCGATTGTGCAGTTCTGATTAATTCTTGATTTAGTGCTTAGTTTGACAAACAACATAAGTTGCTTTTCAATGTTTTTTGTATTTATTTTGGGCGCTTCATACTAACCGAAACCATGTATTATTAATGAATGCGATAATTAAAAAATATTTATTTAACTAAATCATCAACTGAGTTTCTTTTCTATACAAACTAAAAAAAATGTCGAACGTGACAGACACAATAAAATTTACTGATGATTTGCTTCAAGTGTAGTGGAATCATACTTTAATTAAAACATCTTTAAAAATAAAACAAAAAAAAACAACACTGGAAATCAAACGCGATCCAGTCATATAGTATTTAATAATGTTATCTAAGGGATTTTTTTCATTAATTATATGTGTTTTAAAATTGCTTTAGAAAATTGAAAATTGCACTTGTGTTAAAGTTTCCAAGCCTAATTAAATCTGACAAGCACGATCTAAAATACAGATTTAATGACATGTTTGAGTATTCTGCACTGCCTGAAGGACTTTTTCAGTAAAGTGACAAAACAGCTCCATCCCGGGGGAAGACATACAATATTCTTGTCATCCTGCACACGTTTCAGTAAGAAAGATCACGTTTTATCACCGGTCACTATGACTGGACGTTTCCACAATCCTCTGCTATTGTAGCTACCACGTACTGCATTCCAATAAGGAAGGGGTGGGGATAGAAAAGAGAAGCCTGTTGGCGATGAACAAGCTTTGTGGTCTAGCTATAATCTCTTTCTTGTGTGCTGGAATGTTCTCTATTTTTCCGAAAGAACGTGAACAATGGAGCTAGAACAGTGTGGAAAGATAATTAAAAATTGAATGTTATAAGTTCATGTATTCAGAATTAAATATAAGAAACATATTTCTAATTACATCCATCGACATGGTAAATATTAGTGAATATTCCAAAATTAATTTAAAACGAATTGAAGTAAAATACTGGATGAATAAATATATAACTATTGATGGAATAAACATGCCTATAATACGAATAAATATTAAACTTGAAAATTCTATTTTAGTTAAATATTACTTAATCAAGATAAGGGTTAACGTTTCTGGCATGCACATCTGATATGAGATTAAACCCATTAGTTAATGTTTATTATAATCGTCCTATATTTGTCAGCTTAAAACCATATTGCTCTTTCCAATAAGACTGTTGATAAGATTTGATCTTAGTTCTATTTACATAACAATATATTACCGAGAACAAAGGACTATCCAAACTTATAAATAAAGCGCGGTTTTCATTACAAATGTTTGTTTTTTCTTAAACTGTAATGTTCCGAATAAAAGTGGCCAAGAAATCTGAGACAAAAGTAAGTTATCTCTTAAGCTAAGAGTTTTTCCTAAAATCTTTCAGCCCGTTATTATTTTGTAATATACTGTTTTATCTTTATTAATATGAACATTTTCTTCTTAAAATACTTACAATACAATTGGTGTTTTGCCACAAAAGAAAAATACAAATTCTACCCATTTAAACATCGATTCTGGCAATCACGCATCTATATCTATTTTTTATATAACTTGCTTTAAGTTTCGAACGCACTCACTACATGTGTTCCGATATACGACTATGCTGCACACGTTATGACAAAGAAACACTTTACATCTGTTCTAGCATATGTACACTCGTCCTGAAGCAGAAACACTTTACACCTGTTCTAGCATACGTACACTCGTCCTGAAGCAGAAACATTTTACATCTGTTTTAACATATGTACATTCGTCCTGAAGCAGAAACACTTTACATCTGTTCTAGCATATGTACACTCGTCCTGAAGCAGAAACACTTTACATCTGTTCTAGCATATGTACACTCGTCTTGAAGCAGAAACACTTTACATCTGTTCTACATATGTACACTCGTCTTGAAGCAGAAACACTTTACATCTGTTCTAGCATATGTACACTCGTCCTGAAGCAGAAACACTTTACATCTGTTCTAGCATATGTACACTCGTCTTGAAGCAGAAACACTTTACATCTGTTCTATCATATGTACATTAGTCTTGAAGCAGAAACACTTTACATTTGTTCTAGCATATGT
>NW_013665934.1:414978-460614 GCF_000517525.1 Limulus polyphemus
TAGCATATGTACACTCGTCCTGAAGCAGAAACACTTTACACCTGTTCTAGCATATGTACACTCGTCTTGAAGCAGAAACACTTTACATCTGTTCTAGCATATGTACACTCGTCCTGAAGCAGAAACACTTTACATCTGTTCTATCATATGTACATTAGTCTTGAAGCAGAAACACTTTACATCTGTTCTAGCATATGTACACTCGTCCTGAAGCAGAAACACTTTACATCTGTTCTAGCATATGCACATTCGTCCTGAAGCAGAAACACTTTACATCTGTTTTAGCATATGTACATTCGTCCTGAAGCAGAAACACTTTACATCTGTTTTAACATATGTACATTCGTCCTGAAGCGGAAATACTTTATATGTTACCTAAGTTTATGTTACATTGGCCCTTACGCAGAAACGCTTTAAGTCTGTTCTCTAATATGCTACTTTGATTTAGGCATATTCTCTACATATGTTCTTAAATATGCTTATTTTTTCTGACACACCAACTGCATTTGTTATGAAAGCTGCTACTTTGGTTCTGAAATATGCACTATGAGTCCGACACACTCACTATATATACATTGTATCAAAACCAAGGCAACATATGCCAGAATAGACGTTATGGGTGTATCACAACAAATGCAGCATATGCTAGAACACCCACTACATCTGTTTCGACCTACGATTATGTTACATTAGTCCTGACGTAGAAGCACTTTACCTTCGTTCTGATATACGTTACTTTGGTTTTGATACACCCACTACATCTGTTCGACCTAAGGTTATGTCACATTAATCCTGACGTAGAAGCGCATTACCTTCGTTCTGATATACGTTACTTTGGTTTCCATACACTCATTACATCTGTTCCGACCTACGATTATGTTACATTAGTCCTGACGTAGAAGCACTTTACCTTCGTTCTGATATACGTTACTTTGGTTTCCATACACTCACTACATCTGTTCGACCTAAGGTTATGTCACATTAATCCTGACGTAGAAGCATTACCTTCGTTCTGATATACGTTACTTTGGTTTTGATACTCTCACTTCATCTGCTTTTATATATGCACATTGGTTCTGGCACACTCACTAAATCCATTCTGACATATGCTCCTTTGATTCTAACATATTGACTATGGTTCTGTCACACATAGCATAGTGCATAGGTCGAACACTCTGGCTACATCCGTTCGGGTAACTGTTGCCTTGGTTCTGTCACACATAGCACATAAGTCGAACACTCTGGCTACATCCGTTCGGGTAACTGTTGCCTTGGTTCTGTCACACAAAGTACATAGGTCGAACACTCTGGCTACATCCGTTCGGGTAACTGTTGCCTTGGTTCTGTCACACAAAGTACACAGGTCGAACACTCTGGCTACATCCGTTCGGGAAACTGTTGCCTTGGTTCTGTCACGCTAACTACACATGTTCTATCATATGTAGCATTGGTTCTTAGCCATTCACTACGTCTGTTCTGACATGTGTTACTTTGGCTCTAGCACATTCACATATGTTTCAACCTAAGATTATTCTACATTTGTCGTGACGGAAACAAACTTTGGTTCTAACACACTCACTGCGTCTGTTTTGATAATAGTTCTGAAACATTCACACTGGTTCTCAGACACTCATTATATATATATGGGTGTGTGTGTGTGTTTTGATATCGGTTGCTTTCGTTCGAACTCACTCAATACATTTGTTCCGAACTAATATAATATACATTGGTCCTGACGCGGAAAATCATTAAATCTGTTCTGGCATATGTTACCTTGACTTCGACACATTTTTTACATCTATTATCTTATATTTTTAATTGGTTCTAACATAATATATCCTGACATATATTACCTTGGTATTGAGAAACTCACTAAATCTGTCCTGATACATGTTACCTTGGTTCTGACACAGTCGCTACATCTGTCATCACATATGTTATCTTGTATTTTAAATTGGTTCTAACATAATATATTCTGACATATATTACCTTGGTATTGAGAAACTCACTAAATCTGTCCTGATACATGTTACCTTGGTTCTGACACAGTCGCTACATCTGTCATCACATATGTTATCTTGTATCTGACTCAATCATTACATCTCTTCCAAATTAAGATTATACCATATTTGTCCTGACCTAAATGCACTTTCAGTGTATTCTGACATAACGCTACTTTGGTTCTGTCACATTCACTACATATGCACATTAGTTCTGACACTCTCTCTACATCTCTTCTGACATAACGCTACTTTGGTTCTGTCACATTCACTACATATGCACATTAGTTCTGACACTCTCTCTACATCTCTTCTGACATAACGCTACTTTGGTTCTGTCACATTCACTACATATGCACATTAGTTCTGACACTCTCTCTACATCTCTTCTGACATATGCTACTTTGGTTCTGTCACATTCACTATGATTCTGACTCTGAAACTGCATCCGTTATGGCATATGTTGCATCATTTCTGACACAGTCACTACATTTGTCTGTCGTGACATATGTTACCTTGAATGTAACATACATCTGTTTCTACCACAGATTATGCTCCATCGCTCCTGACACAGAAACACTTTACATCTGATCTTACACATGTTACTTTGGTTCTGACACACTCACTACGTCTGTTCTGACATATTTTAGAATGGTTCTGACAGACTTACTATATGTGTTCTGACGCAGTCGCTGCATGTTTCGTGTTTAATACATCTGATTTCCTACATACACAAATTGCACTTCTGAAATGTTCTATATCAACTCTGAAAACACACTTTGACTTGCAGTCTAAATAACTGCCATACAATGCGTTCTTCATATTCACGTTACTCTGGTTCGTCTGTTGTAGTAGACATACTTTTGGCAAATGTGATCTCTTGTTGTAGTAACTATACGTTTGGTCCACCTATGATAGACGGATTTCCAACAAACATGACCTTTTGTTGTAATAACGACATTCTTTAATTAGCTATAAAAAAATAGCCTTAAGGCAAACGTCACTGTTAATTCCAATAATAATTTGCTTGGTTCAGCTATAATAGACACCTTTAATATACGTGATCTTTGGTTGTAGTAAAAAAAATGTTTGGTTCACTTCTTATAATAGATGCTCTCAATATATGTAATCTTTGGTTGTAGTAAAAAAAAAATGTTTGGTTCATTTCTTATAATAGACACCTTCAATATACGTGATCTTTGGTTGTAGTAAAAAAATGTTTGGTTCATTTCTTATAATAGACACCTTCAATATACGTGATCTTTGGTTGTAGTAAAAAAATGTTTGGTTCATTTCTTATAATAGACATCTTCAATATACGTGATCTTTGGTTGTAGTAAAAAAAATGTGTGGTTCACTTTTTATAATAGACACCTTCAATATATGTAATCTTTGGTTGTAGTAAAAAAAAATGTTTGGTTCACTTCTTATATTAGATGCACTTTCGAAATGCGTGACTTTTGGTTGAAGGAATTATGCACTTTGGTTCAGCTACATAAAATACATACCTTTGGTTGTAGTAACGATATTTTCGATTCAGCTATATATGATATAGAATTTCGACAAATGTGACCTTTGATTGTAGTAACGATATTCTTGGTTTAGCTATGCAATAAACATACTTTTGACAAATGTCACCTTTGATTGTAGTAACGATAGGCTTGGTTTAACTATGCAATAAACAGACTTTCGACAAATCTCACCTTTGATTGTAGTAACGATATGCTTGGTTTAGCTATGCAATAAACAAATTTTTGACAACCATGACCTTTGATTGTAGTATTTGTATTTGGGTCAGACATAGACAGACAAAACCTTTGGTTGTATTAAGGACATTGTTGGTTTAGCTATGTAAGAGACAGACATTCGACAAATGATACCTTTGGTTGTAGTAACAGGGTACTTAGTTCAGCTATGTCATAGACATGCATGACAAACGAAACCATGGGCTTCAGTAAAGCCACGTCTTTGAATACATATTTTTGTTTATCGTATTGTTTGCACTATTCATGTCTTGTCTGTATCCAATAACAACTGTTGTTTTTCATTCTAGTTACTTGGAATTTGTTTTATTTAATGAAGGTACCTTGGATGTTACAATGCCAATCAATATTTCGATAAGTAACACTGGCTTCTTTAGTTCACTGTCTGCTCGTTAGAAATATTATCTAACGATGAAACAAATGGCCTGTTTATTTACAAAGAGTCTTTTTTTATCAGTAGAATTGCTCGTATTCGTTCTCTGTAATTCTCCATTTAATTTGATAGTACTAACCATAAAACAATTGTAAGTATACCTAGTCCTATATAGACGTATAAATACTTCTTTAGTATACCTAGTCCGACATAGACGTATAAAGACTTCTTTAGTATACCTAGTCCTACATAGACATATAAATACTTCTTTAGTTTATCTAGTCCTCCATAGACCTATAAAGACTTCTTTAGTATACCTAGTCCTACATAGACATATAAATACTTCTTTAGTTTATCTAGTCCTCCATAGACCTATAAAGACTTCTTTAGTATACCTAGTCCTCCATAGACCTATAAAGACTTCTTTAGTATACCTAGTCCGACATAGACATATAAATACTTCTTTAGTTTACCTAGTCCTACATTGACGTATAAAGACTTCTTTAGTATACCTAGTCCGACATAGAGGTATAAAGACTTCTTTACTATACCTAGTCCGACATAGACGTATAAAGACTTCTTTAGTATACCTAGTCCGACATAGACGTATAAAGACTTCTTTAGTATACCTAGTCCGACATAGACGTATAAAGACTTCTTTGTTGCAACTTGTACTGGTTTAAGTAAAAGAGAAAAAAATCTATACATCACATAACTGAGGTTTATTTGTACTCTCAAAATTTTAAGCACTCATTGGGTGAAGGACACCTATACCATAGTTGTTAGCTGAGGGAGGTATTCCACCTGATGAAGGACTCCTATACGTTAGTTGTTGGTTGAATCAGGTACTTACTCTGATGAAGGACTCGTATACCTTAGTTGTTAGCTGAGTGAGGTATTCCCGCTGATGAAGGACTCCTATACCATAGCTGTTAGTTGAATGTGGTATTTCCTCTGGTGAAGGACTCCTATACCATAGCTGTTGGTTGAATGAGGTATTCCCATGATGAAGTACTCCTATACCTCAGCTGTTGTATTCTACCTGATGAAGGACTCCTATACCATAGCTGTTGGTTGAATGAGGTATTCCCATGATGAAGTACTCCTATACCTCAGCTCTTGTATTCTACCTGATGAAGGACTCCTATACCATAGCTATTGGTTGAATGAGGTATTCCCATGATGAAGTACTCCTATAGATTACCTGTTAGCTGAATGCTTGAAACCTGTGGATTCAAATAAACTTCAATTATACCCGAAATGTTAGTTTGAAAAATCTTTTTTATTATATTTGTTCACTTTCGTAACTTATCCCGTATTTTCTCAAAACGTTTTATGCACCTCTACTTTTAATTAGTTTTTATAAATTATAATTTGGAAGTATTTTAAGTTGTTTGCACTTGTATTTTCAAACACTTCTAATAAAGCCACTTCTGTGATCGAATTTCAAATAGACAGTGGCTTTAATATGTTGCTGAAAATAGTGATAAATTATTCTATCAGAAATAGCCTGGTGAACAGCATATTACGCAGTACACGCAATCACCTTAATATGTACGAATGAGTTATTCAAGTTCTACCCTATTTTAAATTTATGGCCATTTTTAAATGGGCTACAAATGTATGCATCACCAATGGCGTTACAAAGTTGTTTGATTCATAAGAATGAGGTATGATTAGTTACTCTCTTTGATGCATGCTCAACTGTAAATGAACATAGAGCATTTGAAAAGGAAAAAAAAAGTCCCGCAGCCTCGGTTATATATATATATATATATATATTGATCGAGAAATGTGAAAGTTTGGATTAAATGAATTATTTGTTTTTTACTTAAGAAGAATTACGAAGAGTTAATTAAACCAAGTTAATTGTCCAGTAGAATACCTACAAGCTTGTCTTTATAGTTAGTTCTTTATATATTTACCTTTATATCTACAGATTTTGATTGTTTACTTTTATATAGATTTATCGTGAGCTTTAACTATTATCAAATATTACCGTTATTTGCCTGGTATACCTTTGCGGTTTTAGGGTTATCTAGAATCAAAACGAATATTACCGTTATGTTGCCTGATCTAGCCCTATGGTTTTTACAGAGTTATTTAAAATGAACTACAAAATCAAAACGAATATTACCGTTATGTTGCCTGGTTTAGTCCTACGGTTGTACAGAGTTATCTATAATCAACAACAAAATCAAAACGAATATTATCGTGATGTTGCCTGTTGTTGATTATAGATAACTCTGTACAACCGTAGGACTAGACCTCTTACAAGAAAATCATTCCCTCAGAAACTTGTTTGAATATATATTTTAACGACTTCATTTTTTTGTAACTAGATTTAGTGAAGCAATGTTTAAGTTTATAGAAGTTGAAGAAATGTTTATAAACTGAAAAAAACAGATGAGTGCTCAATAAAATGGATTACATTAATAACACACTTGCGGAAGAATTTTTCCGCTCGTTAAAGAATTTTAACGAACAAAACTTGTTTGATCTGTCTCTCGATACCAGTTCTAAGTTAAACCCGCTTCGCCCTATCAGAAAAGCGGTTCATATGTGTTTCCATCCAAGCTTAGCAAATCAGAAAGGATTCAAATTTAGATATTCATTAAAGAGGCTTATAAACTTTAGATTTATTTGCCTATATTCACTGGTTCCTGACAACTTGAAAAGAAAACTTGCTTCTTTGCTCCCATGATTATGTTCAATTCCTAATTTGAATCTTTTTGTGAATGTCTGAAGAGATGTTTCGGGAAGCTTAAACATCATTGTTGTCTTTGCATGTTTATCTTACTTAAATTATCTCGAGAATGAGTTCTAATTAAACCGAGTTGTTTAAGTAAACGAACAAGCTAACAATAAGCACGGGAACTTTAATCGCGTGATAGATAGATAAACTATACCAGTAAAGAACCATTAAGAAAAAATAAATTACAAGATACTGTGGTCATTTTTGAAATGAACGATTTTGTACTATTTTTTTATGATCTGAGGATTGAGAACGTACATATTTCAAAACGACTGATTGATTATACACTTTAATGCACAAGAATTTTACAAATCGAATCACATTTTTTGTTTGTTTGTAGTTAAGCACAAAGCTACACAATGGGCTGTCTGTGCTGTGCCCACCACCGGTATCAAAACCCATTTTTTTTTTTTACGTTATAAACCTTCAGACTTGCCACTGAACCACTAGTGGACTCGAATCATAGTGACATTAATATTGTTTAGAGCAGTAGAACTGTGACATTGATTTTACTCGATTGAGTTTTTTAAATGTTAATTGTGTCTGATAAGTCCCCCGGTGGGACAACGGTAAGTCTTCGGATTTACAACGCTCAAATCAGGGGTTCGATTCCACTCGGTGGACACAGCAGGTAGCCGAATGTGGCTTTGCTACAAGAAAACGCACACACACACAGTGTCTGATAAAAAATTCAGAAAATTATTAAAATACAATATAACGTATTTGTGCAATATGTTTGGATTATTCCAGTTATTTGATATTATAAAAATATTTGTGGAAAAACACTGTTTCATAGGCTTTCATAGATATTGTACGTAAGTAAAGGTCTAACGTTGGTGCAACAACATTTCACTGTGAAAAACTGAAACAGAAAATACAGGAAGAAATGCTAAAAGTTGATAGTTAAAAGTCTGTACTAATAAAGAATCAAAATAATTTTACATCAAAGCATTTAATATACAACCTTTCATGTGATATTATGTTTTCATGTTTTATTTTTATTTCAACATTACCACAATACTAATTATATATATTTTTCTTTTTTGGTTTGTCTGTTTGTTTGTAATTAAGCACATAGTTACACGATGGGCTATCTGTGCTATACCCAACCATGGGTATCGAAATTCGATTTTTAGAGTTATAAGTCCACAGTCTTACCGCTGTGCCACTGGGTGGGGGCAGTTGCATTGTTATTTTGGATATTTATACAGATTTAATTTGTTTTTGAAACGCCTTGAATTTTGATGAAATTAGGCTTAACTTGATTTTTCTTAAAAGACGAAAAAATTTACTACGTTTGTGACACAATGGTTCAAGCACCTGAATAATAAGAGAAAATGCAGATTCAAATCCTGTTCGGTATTATTTTTCTCTGCTTAACACTTCTTAATTTTAGATCTTATTTTCTTTAACAAGAAGAACAACAAAAAAATTGTTAAGAAAATAATTTTACCTTATCAGGAAATTGCGTAAATGTTATTTAAGTTCCAAAAAGAAAGAATCACTGTTCTCTGATCTCAAACTATTTACATGTTTCAGTCTACGACCCAAACAAAACTGAACGCCCGGCATGGCCAAGTGGTTAGGGCGCTCGACTCGCAATCTGAGGGTCGCGTGTTCGAATCCCCGTCTCACCAAACATGCTCACCCTTTCAGCCGTGGGGGCGTTATAATGTTACGGTCAATCCCACTATTCGTTGGTAAAAGAGTAGCCCAAGAATTGTCGGTGGGTGGTGATGACTAGCTGCCTTCCCTCTAGTCTTATACTGCTAGATTAGGGACGGCTAGCGCAGATAGCCCTCGTGTAGCTTTGCGCGAAATTAAAAACAAACAAACTAAAACTAAACATTTGCAAATAAAACTCCTACGTTTTATATCTCAAATAAGTTTGTTTTTTTTTGTGGGAGGAGGGAGATACGGATACCTTTTCTACTGGTTTCGGAAAATAATGTAGCACCCCGTAAATTTCATTGGTTTATATTTTCAGAAGTAAGCTGATGGTAGATCAGTTCTGTGTAGACCTTCAAATTACTCGTCTTCTTTTGTTAAGGTTTAAATGCAAACTTCCATAACTAGCTAAGTAAGATCGCCAAAAGGCAGTTTTTACTCATTTCTTACTGAACGTGAAAGCGCACCCGTTCTTCTATTTTACGTCTTTGTTTCTCTATCTTTTGTTCTTTCTCTATATTATCTTTATATGTGCTTTTATGACCGGAAATTGTGATTTAGGGAAAAACATACCAAGTAAATAATTGTCATCTTTCACATTTTATATTTTAGTTCATTGTTTAGGTTTTAGAAAAACGAGAAAGGTAAAACGTTGTTTAATCGGGTTACTTAATTTCCTGTCGCTCTGTTATAGCGTACAATCACTATTTTCATTTTGTCCAATTCAAAATAAAAAATAGAAACAACTCTCCACGTGTAGATTTAAGTTAGGAGATAAGAAAACCTTTTCACTCAAACCTTTTTTTTCTCCACTGTATCCGACTGGAATAGAAATACCCTTTTATCTTCGAAAAGGGTTCTGTTTGTAGCACTATAACATTTTCCCCCCTAAAATTGAAGATCAGAATAATGCACGCGCGTTCATGATGAATCGAATAATAAATTATCTGAACTGTAATCGAGATTACTATGATGTTCAACGAAAAGAAAAGATTAAATAAATACAGATTACTGGAGCATTTGTCCATCCTTATACGATGCTCTCAAACTATTATGTCTCTGTTGATAAGAAGTAAGGAAACGAAAATATTAAATTAATCGCATTCAAGCATTTTTGTTTGTGTCCGTTCTAATTTTTACTATGTGTTTAGAACCGTATCGTGTCGTACATAGTGAATTATAAGTTGTTAAGCAATAAGACAAAAAATCGAATAAATAGTAGCAATTTAAAGAAATGTCTCAAAATTGGGGTAAATACAGAATTCGACATTATGAACATTACGAGCAGGAAGTAATGAAAGTAGCATTAATGGGTGCTCATATTGACTAAAACTGCTGTTTTCAGTTGGCCATAATGGTTCTGTTGCGAGTCTGTATTATACACTTTTGTGTCGTTTTGGTAAAAGCTTCGAGATGAACTAAGTGCTTTGAAGAACCGTAGCGTTGTACAATGCTAAGCATTCTGTCGGAAAGAAAGAGGTTATAGGTGTGTTTTCATCAATGAAAAACAAAAAACAAAAAAAAACGAAAAAGACAAGAATAATATGTAAACTGTGAAACGAATGAGTAAGTTGTGAAACTTTAATGTTTCGCATTAAAGTAATTGAACTGTAAGCTCAGATAAAATATAAAAAAATATATGAAAATGAAATAAAATGTGTAGACAAATATACAGGGTGGGGCAAAAGTTACTGTACAGTTGTACATAGTTAAATAACTTTACTGTTGTAGAAAGGTTTCGATATTCGATTTTGTCTTTGTCTAATTTGTTTTTTTTAATTGTTATTATTTTTTTTTACAAGTTTATATACCCATAATTAAGACAAGAAAGATAAAATACTATTTGTGTCAGAAATGGTTGATGGTTGACAATTAGAACACTTAAGCTAAAGAACAACATAGCAGTATGTTCAGTTCATGTCTGTAGGTAACAGAAGTTACTTATTTTATATTATGTTTGAATTTTCTTTGTGTTAATAAAAGTGTGCATCTGTATAGTGACTTTGCCTCACCCTGTACGAAGACAGGAAAATAAATTATGTACGTTTCAATCACATGACACATCTGAAGTCAATGTGTAAGAAATTCTACTTCACCTTGTTTTATGTTTCAAACACATGACACATCTGAAGTCAATAGGAAATTCTACTTCACTTTGTCTTATGTTTCAAACACATGGCATATCTGAAGTCAATGTGTAAGAAATTATTCTTCACATTGTCTTATGTTCCAAACACATGACACATCTGAAGTCAATGTGTAAGAAATTCTACCTCACCTTGTCAACTATATCTAAATAAGTCTAGGCCTAACGTTAGTAGTAAACATAAATAATTATCGAGCTTATGATAACGTCTAATGCTAAGCCTAAAGTTGCAGTGTATAACATATTCGAATGAAAAACCAAAGTACATTAAAGAAAATAAAAATACGATAAATATAAATATAAGATCAATGTCAACCAAACTTATAATGACTTAACTGTATTAAGACACTACTTGAAATGTTTTCGTTGTTAACAGTACTCTACGTTTAAATTTAATTGCAGCTCATGAAGGACGGTCGTGGTCTAGTGATTAGTGTACCAGGCTGTGAAGATGAGGATCCATGGTTCGCATCCCGTTGATACAAAATCGGCCTTTATTTCTTGATAACTTAAGATAGGCCTAAATAATTATAGTGCGATTAATTAATTTACAATACTATATAGCTACAAATGTAACGTTGTTTGTTAGTATTCTTCAATATTGAAAAAAGTTCCTTTTTTCTTAAAGAACTCTTGCCGAGATAAAACAATATTGCATTAATTATGCCAAAACATTTACAAAACGCTGTAAAGTGAAGAGTGAGTTAAACAATGTGATAAAACAGCAGAACATGAACATTACACTAGAAGTCTGAGATCAGCAGTGACAAATGCATCATTTTCTAGAAACAAAGACTTTACTTTCCACTCTGAGGCACAAAATTATGAGCTAAGGGCAATTATGTTAATAAGATCAGTGTTTATAAAGCATTTGTAGTAATGTAGTTTTCAGGTTTGTTCTAGCACTTCGTGGCCAAAATACTTCGCGTGTTTCGGAAAAACTACTGAAAAGGAATATTTACACGACTAATACCAATACCTCATTTTTCTGTATGGTTTTTACGGAATATTTTCATTCACCTTACTTACTTGCTCATGGTTGCTGTATGGTTTACGGAATATTTTCATTCACCTTACTTACTTGCTCATTGTTGCTGTATGGTTTACGGAATATTTTCATTCACCTTACTTACTTGCTCATGGTTGCTGTATGGTTTACGGAATATTTTCATTCACCTTACTTACTTAATCATGGTTGCTGTTTGGTTTACGGAATATTTTCATTCACCTTACTTACTTACTCCAAAGAGGCATCGTTGAGAAATGTATTTTATTCTTGAAATCAAAGTTTCTCTTTCCAGAAAAACACAACGTTTTGTGATTAAACATATTAATAAAACGTAAAATTACGGTCATACAATGACAGTAAAATAAATAAAGAAACTGCATTTTCTGAAGTTGCTTAAAACTTCTTAAAAATCCACGTGATATTTTAGTTTCAAATAGCACATTATTCTCCACTCCCCCTTTTTCATAAAATTAGCTTTTATATGTACATGAAAATCTACTTCATCGTAAAATTAACATGAACAAACAAAAAGGACAATATATGTATATTATAGAAATATAAATTATGGACGTATAATTATGTTTCAAGCACATGATACATCTTAAGCCAATGTGTAAGGTTTTCTACTCCACTTTTGCAATTATATCTAAAGAAGATTAAGCCTAGCACTAGCAATAGATGGAGAATCATTGAGCTTATCGTAAGTTAGCATGTATTATAAGCGCCTAAGGTCAGTTTGAATGTTTTAGATTTACGCGTTGTAAAATTCTCGTTTTTGTATGAAGACAAAGACTCCGTTGTGCTTAATATTTTGAAAAGAAATACATATTGCGATTCAATTTACCTTAAACACATATTTTATATTACCACAAAACCTCTATCCATGTCAAGCATGTGTGGTTGTCTTAATCAATTACTTGCCCACTTTTTCCATTTATTTATTTTCAAGCAGGCATTCTTATGCCAGTCTTTTACAAATTTATTCTTCATTCGTTTATAATTTCATTCTTTTTTGCCTGGATTGTTTCTTGTTACAATTAGATCTAGATAATTTTACATTAAACCAGTTATATACTTGAATTATATATGCTAATATTTGGCGTATTACCTATTTTTAGCAGTGGCTCACCCTCTTATGTAAGTTATGAACATTTTCTAAAGAAGTTCCAGAAGTTATAAAGTGGATATGAATTGTTAGTGAAGGCACGCTGTTGTCTACAATTGTTGTAATTTATTGCTAATTGCTGCATAACCTAAGGCGTCTGTAATTCTCAGTCTTCACAACCTAATGAAGTAAGGATTGAAGCCAGCAAAATTTCATCTAAAGTTTAGTTAGTAAGTCCCGTCAGGCAAGCAGAGTCACGAGTTCGAATCCTGGGCAGTTTCAGTTTCCCAATCCTTCTCTATATTTATTTGTATCCACCTCGTCTCTTTTAGTAGGTGCATTGGAAATATAAAAAATTGTAAAGTGCTTCTGTAATTTTGGGAAATTTGGTGATAAATATAATATTTCAGAGTTTTATGTCCCGATAGCTTCTGTAAAATAACCTGGAGATAGAAAAGGAAATTTTAAAATAACATTTGTCCAGTGTTTTCCTTATGGTCGAACTTAGAAGTTTATCTCCAAACGTGCTAGTCTGTTATACCAGACGTATTGCAATACTGGACTAGTGACTTTTACAGTCTTTTACATTATCGTCCCCGCTGGCTCTGCGGCAAGTCTGAGGACTTATGATAAAAACCGGGTTTCGATATCCATGGTGGGCACAGCATAGATAACAATTGTGTAGCTTTGTGCTTATCAACAAACAAACAAAACTTGCATCGTAAGTTTGTATTTATGACAGTTTATTATTCAGTTCGATTGAATAATTGCTATTCCATGCCTTTTGTTTCGCAAAGATTCCAAAATAAATCCATTTACACCGTGTAAGAGTATTCAAGATGGCTGACAACAGGTTACCTTTTTTCATTTCAAACTATAGCATACAACCATATTTTTACTTAAAGCACTACCGCTGACATATGCATACGCATGTCTCCATAAATTCTTGTAGAGCCCTCGCATATGAATGGATTTATGTATATTATACAAATATAAACATTCATATGATTATGCTTCAAAATTGTGGTTGAGAATTACACTACACGATCACGACACTGATTACGTTTCGTAATTTCTCATCAAATAACATCTTTAACAGACACACTGTTTAAAGGCGTTCTTTTTATAAATATTCACCGTAGTTAGCATTTGAACAGTAAAGTTACTGGTAACATATTTCAGGACCAGGCATATCTCACACTTTGTACCAGCTGTTACTTCTACGTACAGTTGTACTAAAGATGAAACTATCTGTACGTCGGTGACAGCCTGCCTGTCTATACACTGGAAGAAACTCCGAGTACTCGAAATCTAGGCTGCTTTATAATATATTGTTAGATATTAGTGTTCCAGTATTTGTTTGCTCACCTGTTTATTCGGAACTATGGGGAGGGACCAAATGAGACAACTGCTCCCTAACTTCGAAAATAGCGTTTCTAAGATTTAAGTTTTTTTCATCGTCCACATTCAACACTTCTTTATCATTCTTTGTCTCTCCTCCAATTATCGAATGTTTAACTGGTTGTTTAAAGTCCTGAGCCTCCCTGCTCCAACCTCCAATTCTTCTGGTTACGTCACTGTATCTATCCGGTTATCTGAAATGCCTACTTTCATAAAGACACAAATTTATGTAATATTAGTCCCTCATTGGGACAGCGGTATGTCTTCGGATTAACAACGCTAAAATCAGGGGTTCGCTTCCCTTCGGTGGACACAGCAGATGGCCCGACATGGCTTTGCTATAAGAAAACACAAACAAACACCATGTAAAACTAAAAACAAATTGTTATTTTTTTACATATTTGTTAGTTCATAGCTTTGAAAACAAATGCTCCCTATTGTCTTATCTTACAAGTTAGTTACTGCTATAGAGGGATTGTGTTCCTTAAATATTGTCGAATCTAGTAAGAAACACACCAGTAGAGTAGCAAATCCCGTTATTAGCTAGAAATGCATGTTACAAGTTTCTATGGCGCTGGGAGATAAGGAAATTTTCAAGTGTTATTTCAAAGAAGGAAATTTTGACGTCTAACGTTTAGCCAAGCGGAAAATCCCATAAACGTTCTTGTCAGTTCCATCGATGCAAAGCAAAGTGATTCTACGTGAAAACGAGGATACAGCTGTCACCATAATTTTCCTACTCGGTCATGTTCTGTATACTATTCTCTTATGCAAAGAAAGAAAAAAAAAAGAATTTTAGTGACAGAGAGCTACGTTTGGTCAGAGTGAGAACAGATTGGTTCGTGTGCTGTCCTAAAAAAAATAAGTGCAGCAGATTACTGATAAGGGAGGGGGAGAAATTAAGACACAGCGCTTTGGAACGTCGACTGGATAAGAATCATTTGATGCTATAGAAAAGCAACTGATGTTTAAGAAAACAAAATTATATTAAACACTCTTGAAAAGATGATTTAGAGTAGCTGTCCAACATGGCAGTCACTTTCTTGAGCTATAATGCACGATATATCTAAACACTATTCAACTTTTAGTACTAGCTAACTTTAGTTGAAAAAGATGGATAACTGATGTATTTTTGATAATAACGTGGATTAGCATTCTTCATTTAAAGATTTATTTCTATTATTTTAAGCAATGATTAGACGAATGATATTGTGTATAAAGCGCATGCGTTTTTATCTGTTTGTATTTATGTTTGTTTGTTTCGGATACAAAGATGTACAACAGCTATCTGCACTAATCGTACACCAATTTATAGAAACCTAAGGGAAGACAGCTAATAGACAGCATCCACTGTCTACTCTTAGGCTACTAAAATCGAGAAGTTGGATTAGACCGTCACACTTATAACGCTCCTATGGCTGGAAAGCGCGGTTCGCAATTTTGCAGCAAAGACAAGCGGGCTATGAACCCTCGGATTTACTGCCTAGGATGCTAACCAGTAGGCCATGCCCAGACCTACAGAGACATAAAGAAAATAAAATCATAGAAGTAATTATATATATACTGATGTGTAATTGCAAAACAGACTTTACTTTGAATAGTTGAGCGTGTTTAGTTATTATTTCAAATTAATATATTAGATCGAATTAAACATTGTTGTGTTAATTCTATAATGATTTTTATTTTATTTCTAACATTTATTTAGTTGTGTGAAAAAATGGTTTGGGATTTTTCTGAAGAAAAATCTTTACCAGTGAATGACATAATAACTTCGATAAAGACAACAGCAACAACTATTAGATGACTAATAGAAAAAAGCAACCATTTGGTTTGTTCTTTACTTTTTAATTTCTTCATTCTTTCCTTGTGCTGTTATATCTTTGGCTTTTAGCCATTGAGAAAGAACATAAAAAAAAACAATCAAATCATTAGATGGTAAGGGTTCTTAAGCCCATTTATCTTCCTTGTCAGAAAAATAATTTATATTCTTACAAACACCTTTAAAAAGAGTTACATTTTTGTTTTCGATTTACAAAAATGCCGTTATGTAGATTGTTATTCTATTCTTCCCAGTTTAGTATTAAGCGATAGGTGGAACTATCGTAATTCATATTCTAACTGGTGCAGTTTGTGAATTTTGTTTTTAACAAAGAAACAAGATTGAAATATTTTCAAAATACAAATTTGCTAAAAATGCCAGTGCTCTGGGACCAAAGAGAAAAACACTAAACGACGCCTAATGTTAGACATAGATGGAACTATCGTAATTCATATTCTAACTGGTACAGTTTGTGAATTTTGTTTTAAACAAAGACACAAGATTGAAATATTTTCAAAATACAAATTTGCTAAAAATGCCAGTGCTCTGGGACCAAAGAGAAAAACACTAAACGACGCCTAATGTTAGACATATGTATTCTCTTGTAGAATACAAATTAATTTTCTGAGTATTAATTTAAGTATTGTAAGTTTTACTCAAGTTAAACGCGTGCCTTCCAGTGGCTCAGTGGTCAGTCAAAGGGCTTATACCATCAGAAATTGAGTTTTGATACCGATGGTGGGAAGAACACAGATACCCCATTGTGTAGCTCTGTGCTTAACAACAAAAGCAAAACAGTTTAACGCTAATTTACTTTGAAGGGTCAAAGCACAAACAGAATATTAACCAATGAGTTATACTAATTATTGAGGTTGAATTTAGTATAATAATAATAATAATACCTTAACGTATTGATATTTATAATCAAATATCATATACGGGACTGGAATGCTAACTTCAATGACAGTTTTCCTGTCTCCCCCGTTGATGTGTTGTATTCTATTTTATTTTTGTATTATTGTTTTTATTTCATTTATTTAGTTATTTATATTTTATGAGAAACGACTTCCCACATCTGGCTGCAGATAGCGAAAGATGGTAAAGATGTGGGACCTTGTGAGGTAGAGCACCCACATCTGCTCCTTTTCTTTCTTTTTTCTCTCTTCTAGGTATGTGAAGCTGGCGAAGTTGAGGTTAAACTGGATAAGACAGTGTATCCCAAACGTAATGCTCACAAATCCAGTGCATAATGACCCAACTTATGATTTGTGCCCCCATGTTGGGTGTTTGTTTGTGGCTGCTGTTTTTTTTTCTCTCTATCTCTCCCTGCATATAATTTTATTTCATTATATATATATATACATTCTTTGCTTTTGCTAATGAAGTCCTTTTCGTTTTTATAACATACATGTTTTTTAACAAAAACTGTGTTCATATGAAAGATACAAATCAGTTTATTTGTTGGATAATGGCAATTTCTTTAGTTATGCTAGAGAATGCTTTTGATTGGCTCAAAATGCAGGAATCTATTATGTTGGTTAAACTTCGAAACGTAGATAAAAAACAACAACAAAAAACAATTTAGTGAGACCAGGTGTCTTTCGATTGCGTGAACTTAGCATTTTACTTGATTTCATTTATCAAAACTAATATCCAACTGGGTGTTGTTTTAATAATGTCTCAACTCATCCTTGGCTTCGCTACTGGTGCCAATTTATTTTTCTGCATACTCCACTGTACGTTTTTCTTCAAAATTTGGAAGAATATAAGTTTTTCTCCTTTAATATTCAATGAAACGAGTCAGATTACAGGATGAATTGTTCGCACAGCTTTAGACCACAATAGCTAGGGATTTTTTTCACAACTTATGTTTGTTTTTTCGTACTGATTACAGATATGATTATTGTGTATTACAGAATGTTTTTACAACACACCTAATATCCTAATTTGCAGTTTGCAGATTAAAGAAAAAATAACAATATATTTATTATACTTATACATTGTAAAATTTAGTCTTTTGGAATTCCAAACACTAAAACAAACCATCACTAATATAATTTTTTCACTCTAAAGTGTACAGTGGATATCGGGGAACTTCAGAGTGAATGATTTTTACCGTAGATTCAGCACGAAATTTATCAAAGATAGAAGGAATTGAATCTTGATTTCTCTTTCCAAAGAGCTTTTCGAGATGGGATAAACGTTTCTAACACATTGGCGTCAAAAAAGCCATTCTTTGCAGTCCAACTGCTGCAGTATTAAGGTTTCATTACCCAACATGCGTTACTTAAAGCTGCTTCTTTCTCTCTTTATATGAGATAGTAAAGTACTAAGAACAGTCCTCTACTACACAGAAAACCTTCCGTCTGTCAAGGTTTTAAACATGATCTTGCAAAGGTGTCCGAAATTTTCTTCAGCTCTCACTCCTTACACGAGTGTCCTTGTCTCACGGAGGCATGCACTGACCAGTATGTTTACTTTGGACAAAACGAAGCCAGACAGCAGATCGATACCTTGATGCTTCAAGTACCGAAACAAGTGACTTTGTGCTTAGCCAACAAGTGACTTTGCCTCTTTCTTACTTCAGCAGCTCTGAATCCGCTAATGACGAGCTAGAATCTCTTGAGCTTCTTGTCGCAACTGTAAATCAATGGATCTGGAAAGCATTACTGTTAAACAACCACTATCCGGAGTTCTTGGAAAGAGTCAGCATTTTTTCTCAAAATCCTGAGGTGCTTTGCAACTTCACAGTTGCCTATTGTGTTTTCAATGTTAAGCTTAAAATGATGTCAGTACCTAGTTTTCATGTCGCTTTTTTTTCTTCTGCTAACACTAACTCATGTTACCAAATTGGTTTTAGTTGCTTTCGAGATAAGATAATGAGTTGGAGTTTGGAAGTTATACTTTGCTGCCCCAATACAATAGATCGAGAAGAACAGTAGTGGGCTCGTGTATTATGTTATGAATAACATTTACTGTTCCAGACGAGGTCTTACTCATAATTAGATGATCCCCATAAATATGTCTTTACGAATCTGAAGGAACGTTAACGGATGAAGCAACGTGGTTAATATATGATCATCTAAATATTTGAGCCTTGCAATATAAATAACTATGCCTATCTAAAATATAAAGTTATTTTCCTCCTCCATTATATACTAAGTTTATCAATGCTGGGTGCACGAGACTGCAGTCAGGCTAGCATGTCATTGGCTATAAGCCTCACGTGATTGAGCTTAGACAACCACATCATTGGCTATAAGCCATCCTTTTTCGATTTACTGTCTGAACAGACCTTCACACATTTAGTCAGTACAAGTCATCTTATATTCCGCTTTTAGGCCACTACCATTCTTAGGTAAGATAGGAAACTAATAATAAATAGATTACCGAAGAGTCATGAAGTTAAACTTAAACAGAGTTTATACTCCTAACAAGACCAAATGTATTGTGTTAACGACCTACATAGAAGGCGTAATAATTGCTCCGTATGGTTGATTTAAAATATACATTAAGTTTAAATCCAACATCAAGTTCGTGCAAATGCGAGTGTGTGCCTGTAACGGAAACTTTTATAGCTAGACAACTGCCTAAATGTGATTTTGTTCTAGTGCTTCTAGCCCTAAACGTATGGTATCACATTTAACCTAAAATATTGCCAACAGCTTATTATTTAACATTCTGAGCTACTTCAAATTCAATCTCTAACTAAATCTCTGGAGCTAAACCAACGAGCTTTCTATGTATCATTTACTCTGGTAAACACGAGCTTTATATGACGCAAGCCGACTGAATCCTTTATCGAGATCTCAACTGGGAAACTTAACATAAAACAAAGTGAAATGCAGTATATCAAAATAAAGTATGAAATGTTAGCCTAACTGGTTGGTAAAAGTATCAAATTTAGCCTAACGTTTACTTACTAAATAACAGAAGAATATAATATTTTGAAGATGAAGTATATTGTAAACCTCGTAAGTACAAAATGTTATTATTAGGAAATAGCAATTTAAAGCATTTCGAAACCCACATTTTGCCTGTAAGAGAGGAAATACGGAACAAGTAATGATTGAATTTGAACAGAAGTTTCAAACATGGCAGGTGGGTTTAATCCGTTTCCATTATACACAATTCTATATGACATTATTTTAAGAATCCAAGAACAGAGTGTACCATATCTCCACTTAACATAAAGTTATATCATTTTCATTTCATCGCATTCGATTCTCATCCAACCAGTTTCTCGAAAAATGAACCTATCTATGTATGAAAATTAAAGCCATATTGACCGTGTGCTATGAAAACCTTACTACTATATTCCACCTTTTTCGGTAAGAGGACGATATGGAAGGTAGGATGAAAACGTAATTAATTAGTAACAATAAAGGGAGCTTAGAGAGGATGGCTATCTAAGTACATAGCACTGGTTCTCGCTGGCATCATGCCAATTTGTGTGATAGTGTACAGTAGACCACAGTTAGGCTCTTAGCTGAAGATTTTAATCTTGTTCTTGTCAGCCACGTCCAGGGCGCGCACACTCTAAGTAGAAAGCATAGTATCATATATTTAACAAAAGAAAAACCCACAACCATTAATTTCTTTTCGAATTCTTTCTTTGGCCAAGTTACTCTGAATTGTTTTTCTCCCCCTTAGAATTCACAAAACGCTCAAGTTAAATTTAAAGCTTTAACGATTTGGTTTGTAGTTGTCAACACTTGTTTTCGTATTATATGACGTACAAATAGAATTATCTGGAAGCGTAATGTGAATGTATGAGGCTCCAGATTTCCTAATCAAATCTTTCTGAAATATTACATGAAAAGGTTTACACATCCCTGGTAACTTTTCTGTCGTGGATTGCCATCTCAAAAATATAGTTTGACAAAATCATCTGTTTTTGATTATAGTCGTGTAGCCTTTCTCTTGTAATCTAAACAACACTTTGAAAACTTGATAACATTCACTAGTTTCAGATATAAAATAAGAAAATAAATGTTTTCCGATTGCAGTTTGCAACTCACTTCCGTTACACCTGTTGAATATTATTATTTTAGGACTATTATATTGGATAAACTTGGAAACTTAAAAAAAAAAAAATTCCACTGTCGTTCGTATGGAATCATGTTTTACATCCACAAACTCGATAGTTTCAATGTTATATTTAGTTTGTTAGTTGCTATTCCTACTAATCAATGCGGTTAATTACATTAACCAAAATATTCGAACATGAAGAAATGTATATTTAACACTATGCTACTATGGAAGATTAGGTATGAAAACTGAAATTGTGTGTAATGGTTAAAACGACTTGTTAATAATTGTCGATCGTGTCATACCCACATATCAATGGAATGTCTGCAAGTACACCCCTTTTTTTTGTCGATTGTATAGTGTGTACATAATGAAAGTGAAAATGAGGAATATGTCAAAGTATTGTTTAACTGGTCAACTTTCATATAAAATAAAATAATAATTTTTAAGTTACTTTAGTAATTTTTGTTTTCACTGTGACTTTTTTACCACGATTACCACTTTGGTATTTTTGACTCATTTCGCCGTATATATGTATATATATATATAACATTATTTGGCAAACGTAAGTATGTGTATGCGTCCGCTTATAAATGTCGAAACGCTCAACCGATTATCACCAAAACCTAGCATGTACCTCTAGGACTCCAGGTGAGTAACATGGGGGTGGGGCTTTTAGATCTAACCACCCTCTGTCAATTCACGTGACCCCTATATCTCCCTATGCGTTGAAGGAGTACGTCAGCTAGTCTATAGTAATAAAAGGGCGTGTCTCTTTGTGTGTGTGACCTCCATAGCTCCAAGAAGAAAGAACTTAGAAACCTGAAATTTTGCACCCATACTAAGCGGACCCTGAGGGTGTGCACCCGAGTATTACTTATTTTATCCACGAATATCCTATAAAACTACCATCTGCACGAGTTTAAAATCAACAACGAGAAGATTCTATAAAACTACCATCTGCACGAGTTTAAAACAGACCAGAAGATCCTATAAAACTACCATTTGCATAAGTTTAAAAGAAACCAGGAGAGAAGAATTTTGAAATCCATTACTATATTCACTGTCCGAGTTTTTATGAATTTTATAGTCATTTCAATAAGCCTCCTTGCTGCTGCCTTAATGCGGGCGAATGGCACTCACGCATGCGGTCTGGGCATCTTCGTGAAGCCAACAAAATATATGCCGCGTCTGTCATAACTACCAATGCTAGTAGACATTGAAACGTCTTTAGGCTCCCAATATTAAATAAGTAATAAAAAGTTGACCTATATTGCTAAGTCAACTACGTTTATTTTAATTTCTTGAACCTAGCCCAAAACTACTCAAGGCCTATCTGCGCTAACCTTCCCTAAAGTAATAGACTAGAAGGGAGGCAGCAATCAACACAACCCATCGCCAACTCTTGGACTACTCTTTACTAACGAATAATAGGATGGACTGTAACATTATAACATCCCCATGGTAGAAAAGACGAGCATGGTCATTAAAGGTGCTCGATCTAACCACCAGGCCATGATGTTCGGTCCAGAATGTTTTAGTACAGAAACGTTCAGTGTGAATTTGATACTCCATATACACAAAGAACCAGAATATGTACTTGCTGTTTTGTTCCCAGGTGGGTTGGTGGTAAGTTTACGCACTTACAAACCCTAAATTCTGGGGTTCGATTTCCCGCGTTAAGCATAGCGCAGATTGCCGTTGTGTAGTTTTGCGCAACAAACAAATAAACACAACTTTTTACTTGCTGTTTGGAGAAGACAAAGGGTTGTAAAACTTTTGTTCACAAAACAACATAAGAAACTGAGATGAAACTATGACTAATAGTTTGAAACTAATAATTTGTAAGAGTCTAAATCCTTCAAGATTCAGCAAGAGCATTTTTTATCCACTCAGACTTCAATCACCAGTCAACTGTTGGACTATTACGTGACAATACTCCCTCAGCTCGAAAGCTAAGAAGGGAACTAACTTGCTTTATCCGTGGCAAACGTTTCTGGCTATATTTGCTATTACAGAACGACAGAGTTTACTGTCTCGTTGTTCTAGCTTCAGACAGTCAAAACCAGTACGTGACTAACTCTGCTGACATGTTCACGTGATGGATAGTAGCTGCTATCTATCTCATGCCCCTCTGCTCTTGTCAATATTCCACGCTTCTTCCCTTAAACTTGCAAGGTTCCAACAACGATTTCACTTCGCTTTACAGGCTCCGAAGGCGTGAAGAATGACTAAACAAAATATTTTGTAGGGATCATCTGTGTTGTTCCTGAAAAAAAAAAGTTTCTTTTAATCCTTTGTGATAAAGTGTTTCGTGCACTAGATATAGCCTTTAAACTCAATTTAACTTTTGAGGCTTATTTACGAGTATATATGATCTATTTATGAAATATACGACTAAATATTTGACTTGAAATTTTCACAGCACATTAATTTGCGTCAGTATAAACATTTGAAAAATTTCTCTTTTATTGACAGATACATTCATAACATATATCCATGATAATAATAAATAGTTCTTAAGAAAGATATTTTAGATAAAACATACATTTCTTTAATCTACTTTGTCACTGAAAATCAACTCGAAGTTGGACACAGAAGTAAATATGCCTCATTATGTGATGGGTTAGGTGGTTTGAAGCCTATAAACCAAGTTCATACTCATATTGGTTAGCAAGATAATGGTAAGAGCAAGAATCTTTATGATTTTCAAAAGGACCATGATAGTTGAGCCTTTATTGCAGGAGCATCATTTTTAAAGACTCTAAAGCCGTTTCTTTGATCTGCTGTTCAAATGGCTTATTAGCAGTGGTAATCAAAAGAGAACATTTCTGCTACTAAGATAAACCGTAGCCGCCAACTGCTGGTGACAAACTAAGGAAAAAAAATTATTACACAAGCAATCGAATAGAAACAGAAGTCAGAATGCGTCACAATTCATTGATTTCTGCGATAGTAGTAAAAAAAGTCGACTATATCCAACTTTATGTTACAAAGAAAAACAAAAAGTGTATGTTAGGAGAGAGCCAGTTCGAAAATTATTTTTGTCTCCGATTCGAACACGATTCTAGCTTGAATTAGAGCACAAACTGTAAACAGTGAATTGTTTAATGCGCTTGACTTGATCTGGTAATCGCATTTCGGTTTTTATTTTCTTTAGGTTTAAAATATGGCTAAAGCTGCTTAAGACATTTGAATGTATTTTCTTTACAGTTTAAGCTGTTGAAGGTGGTATGATGATTGAATACAATTCGGTAGATGGCTTAGTGTTTTACAAAGATTTGCTAACTTTGTTGAATTAGGCTCGTAATAACTTTTACTGCATGTTGAAATGTTTATTTTTGGATTAAATTTAATTGATAAAAATATCAGCATTTAATGTTATCTTTATATTAAATACATTTTACATATAAATACGCGTATACATCCTCATAAAAAAAAAATTCTGGTAGTAAAAGTTTTATGTCATTCGCTCATTAAACTTTAATTTAATTTCACTTTAAACATACATTCAGAATTAACACTGTGTTATGAAGGAATTAAAATAAATAATTCAAGAGTTTTATCAATAGCTCTACTACTATTTATAGTTTAACAGCTGTCGTGGAATAGTCACGTGCGCTAACGTATGCGTTTCTATCTACTTACTACCCAAAGAAGAAATAAAGATTTTGATTAAAAACTTCTGTGGTATGTTTGACAATTAGTTCAGAAGGCACGAAATAAAAATGTAATTTCCACCGGATCTATTCTAATCTGATGAGAGAATTGACGTAGAGATCAACTGCAGGTGTGCATAGATTGCTCTTTTTTTTCCCCCCTTAAGTTTTGCATAATCTTATTTCGAGCATGAAGGGAAAAAGATGCAATAAGAGATGTGGATGATAATGAATTATGACAGCCTGGAAGCTTGGAATTTTTTTTATTCCCATATACCCTTAAGTACTCAAGAGACGGCGTGCTTTTGTGGTAATTTACTATAGTTTTTTTTTTCAAGTTCATTTCACCCATGTTTTTATACTTTCAATAACACTATCTGATTGGACTAAACGAACCCTGCTCATTTCAAAAAGAGAACAAGTATGAAATTGGATTGTCAATGTACGTACAATAAGTTCCATTCGTACTTGATAATATAATTTAGATTTTTCCACTCCTGTAAGTATTTCTGTAATCTCTTGCAGCGATTTGGAAGTATATGAGATTTGGAATTCTGTAGTTATATTACAACGCCGTAGGATTTCTTACCATCGGTGTAATAGGTTTTACATTTTTAGTAAGCTACGCGACATACGAAAAAACAAAGGCTAACCCTTTCTCCATACGACCGTATTTAAAAATAAATTTTAAATCTCCCTCCAATTTACAGAAAGGTTTCCCAGACCCTTACTTTTGCTGATAAGCCTAATTATTATTACAGTTACAAGTTCATGAGCCTAAAACAAATTATGCTAAATTTTCATCAGGAATAATAAATGGTTAATTACTAATTTTGATGCATGTTGATATGATTGTTTTCTTTGTCATGTAGGGACGAACAAAGTGTCAATGGCACAACCAAGTGCTCTGTGAAGTACAGTACTACTCATACCTTTTGTCGAACTGAAATAAAACTTTTCTGTAAATCTTAATTTGTTATCATTATTTATATAAGGAAAATTGACTTTAAAAAATCCGAGAAAAATACTATTATTGTATTTGTATTAAATAGTATTATTGTATTTGTATTAAATACTATTATTGTATTTGTATTAAATACTATTATTGTATTTGTATTAAGTACTATTATCTTAATTGAATGTAATGGTATTTAATACAGTGTAATATAATTTTTTGTTCACAGTTAAAATACCTGACGACTATTTTTAGAACATGAGCCACGTCAACCCGTTCCACAGTTTAAAACAGTAAACATGTAACTCAAATTAATAATTTTAATCAACAACTTGAAGCATAAAATAGACACCTAATGTATGGTTTGAAGCGAATGATAAATTACCGAAAGGAATAGTTTAACGCACCAAAGAATTTATCAAAATCTTCATCTCGAAACATCAGATAAGGCAAATAAATGTACGATTTGTATCATAAGATAAGACACAAATTTTCATCTTGGAAAATCAGATAAGAATATAACTTAAACCATGAGGCATATATGTTTACAAGTCAACCAGAGTTATATTCTGAGATGACTAATAACACTTCTTTCTTGTCCCCTGGTGGAGTGTGAATATATTTTTATATAACACAAACAATCTTCAGTTCTTAAGAAATAAGGTGCTTCCCTTGAAACCATGTATGTGATTTTTTTCTACAGTAATGTTGTTTTTAAGCTTAGCACTGCCATGGTATCAAGTAATCTTTCTGTGAATGTTCCATATACACAGTCTTCTGCTAGTTCTGAATTTTAAAATTGGTGTTTTGTGGAGGTTATTGCCCCTGAACGTATACAAATATTTATCATAACGTTCTGAAGAAGAAGAAAAATCTTTTCATAGCGCACATTTAGCACTGAATGCATAAAATAAATATTTTTATGTGAGATAAATATTAATTCCCGGTATATGTTATTTGAAAATAGCCATCTTTTTTCATAGCAATTAATTAATCGGATCTTTTCTTATTTTCTTAAAGTTTGTTCGTTATGATTTTTCATAGTTCATACATAACCTTCATTTTAGTTCATCAGAACAATTCATCACAGTAATTTGTAAGATCTCTTAAGAACAATTAGTTTATTAATTTCTGTTTTTTTACTTTTCATTTTCTCATGGTTTATTAATTATAATCATTTTCAGAATTCACCTTTCATAACACTTCATTACAATAAATTGCTCAGACCCTTTTCTTACTGTTAATTAATTATTTTAATTTTCAGGATCAAATCAGTAGACCACATAATGATGATTAATTTATTAGAATATTTTTATGGTTAATTAATTGTACCCATTTTTCAATTACCGGTCGTAGACCAAAGATTACCGTCCTGGGCTGAGTATCCGAAGGTCAAATGTTCGCAACGCGATATCCCGAATATGTTCCACATTTTCAAAATGGCAACCAATCTCGCTATTAGTTCAAAGCCGAATAAAGTTTTTGTGGAGGCAGGTGCTGCTGAGTGGCTGGGGACGGCTATACCTTAACATTTAGGGTCTCTGACGTAACTGTTTAGCTTAAGTGTCGCATGAGGTGCCTGCCGTTCGCATCGAAAGTACCAAATCCCTTTTTTAAAGTTAATTCTTCAGACCAAATTATAACGATTAATTTATCAGACTTTTTCTTGCATTTAATTAATTACTTCCATTTTCAGAGTTAATTCTTCGGGTCTTTTGATTGCGATTAATGTTTAAGATTTTTTTCCCTGACGAATAATCCTTCCTATGCTTTCATCATAGTTAATTCTTCCGACACTCTCCTCACGACTAATCAACGATATCTGTTTTATTGTTAATTCATCAATTCCCTGTTTTAGGGATTGCTATTCATCGCACTGCATCACGATTAGTCCTATGACCTTTGAATCTAAAATTGTATACATTCTAAAATTAACTTCGTTTAAATAAGTGCATCAGCTATGTTTACTTTCAAGCAAATTGATTTGAAAACGTCTCTTGTTCATTGTTATAATTTTAGTTTTGTTTTCGTAATTACAAACTCATTAAATTTCACCATGATGTTCTTTATCTTGAAATTCGATGTACTATTTGGGTACGTGGGAGGAGGTTTTTACCCCGAGTTTTGTACTATTTGGGTACGTGGGAGGAGGTTTTTACCCCGAGTTTTCATCGTTACAAATTCATTGATTTACGAGCCATTTCATATAACTAAATCATTTCCTGCACTAAACTAGGGCAAATTAATAGTTGCAATGCAGGGCACAGGCCATTACCTTAGTCAATTTGCTTCTCTTCGAATATGATCATCGTGCTCGGCCATAAGTAGTTCCTGTTTACGAGGAAAAGAGAACGTGAATTATTGCCACAAAAGAAGAGGGAAAGCAGATTAACGTCTTTAAGACGTATGTTGTATTTCCCACACGTTTTCTGCTCCGTTCAGGAATATTAAGACCTGCTCGCTTTCAGCTTCTTGGTTAACAGCTACATTAGTAAAATACACCGTGTATTAAAAGTTGTTCCTCATTTAATGTATTATTTAAACATCCAGTATAGTTATGTAGATATGACACTAACCATATAGCTAGATAGATATGACACTAACCATGTAGCTAGATAGATATGACACTAACCATATAGCTAGAGAGATATGACACTAACCATATAGTTATGTACATATGACACTAACCATATAGTCATGTAGACATGACACTAACCATATAGTTATGTAGACATGACACTAACCATATAGTTATGTAGATATGACACTAACCATATAGACAGACAGATATGACACTAATCATATAGTTATGTAGACATGACACTAATCATATAGTTATGTAGATATGACACTAACCATATAGTTATGTAGGTATGACACTAACCATATGATGCTCATTTTCTTGCATAGCGTTGAATGTTGCCGGAAAAGCACATTTTGCTAATAATGGACAACTGTAATAATAATAATAATAAAACAATGGTACGTTTAGGCACTAATGTACAAATATCCCAAACTGTTGCTAAGCGTACATTCTACATTACCAAAAATGATAAGCTTTTTAAAACTAATGAACTACCCTAAAAGTAAGAAAGAACAACATTCTAATCACGTGTAATTAAGTGTTAACAAAAGTGAGCTTCTCCAGAAAATGTTCATATTCTTGCAGGCTTAACAAAAGAAATGGCTTCATTTGCTGTTTTGTTTTTTGTTCTCGTGTCTTTAACGTTATACTCAAATTTATAAGAGATTGCCTTTCCATAAGGTTATCATTTTTTTATTTACTACCTTGCAACTGGAGCCGACGTTCCTGTAACAGCTGTCTGTTACTTTACCTAAAGGGTTAGATTATTTGATAACACTGATAGTTTTGGTTTTGTTTCTTTTCCACTAACCATGGTCTATAATGACGTAACAGTGGGAAAGAAGGTTCTCCCTCGTCATCGGATTCTTGTCGCTACTGTTATTTATGCTGTTTGTACCATGTGGAAAGCAATGACAATATCAACCTAGATTGATTTCTAGCAACATTATTACCCAACAGCACGCAATGATTGTTTTAGATGTTTTTCGAAACATAATTATTGGTTTGAAGTTTTAAAGAACACTTATTTGACCGACCTGAGCCTCACTCTCCACACTATATCTCAAAAGTGATGTAATTAACTACTCCTTAATTTGTTGACGTAAAATAAAGTAGATAAATTCTATCTCGGGGTCAAAAATACCATAAAAAAATCACACAGTCATTATTCTCAAAATATTATAAACTGGATATTTGTTAACTTTATGTTTTGAATTCTTGAAATTGATTGTGTGTATGATATTTTAAACTTCATTTTCTTCTACTTTAGACAGTGGCACAGCGGTATGTCTGACGATTTACAACGCTAGAATCCGGGTTTCGATACCCGTGGTGGGCAGAGTATAGATAGCCCATTGTGTAGCTTTGTGCTTAATTACAAACAAACCTACTTTAGACGTTGGCTACTGCGAACGTTTTTATAATAATTCTACAGTAGAAGAAATTGTATTGGTAAATGTCTACTAATCCATCCAGTTTTAAGAGAATACTTTAAAAACAGTAATCTAGCAATTTACAGACACTCACAGAATACACAGTTTCTTTCTAATATGATAAGTGCGATTTTACTCTCGGGGTCAATATCTACTAAACATTAAGGGTAAAAGGTAACTCAAGGATAAAGCGTAATAATGTTTACGAGTGTGTGGTAATCACGTATTGAAGAACTGGATTCCAGCTCAACTCGCAGAGCACGTATATTATCGACAAGGAGAGATAATTAGTAGTTAGATTTTTTTAGAATTTTGTTATATTTAAACGGTTTAGAAATCGGAACAAAACATTTTAGACATAATATTTGTTATTTATATGATATTTGCAGTTAATTCTGAGTCTGTGACCCTGTATTCACAGTTGGGAGACGCCATAAAATTATCGGATATATGAATAACGTTTATAAGACCCTATAAACACTTTTAAGAAACAAACTATAAGTTCTTTATGAATAATTTTCCCCCTTATCAATTTCTAATATGATTAATTCAGACACCATAGAATGTTAATGGAATCCTTAAGATAGATTTTTATTTGAACTTTGAAGGTTTAAGTAAAAAAAAAGGAAGTAAAAAAAATCTTTATTACATTCTGCACATAATTTCACTCGATTCTTGTGTGTTTTTTTTTCCCGCCAAATTCTTTCTCTTGTTTTGCCATATTATATATTAACGCCTTCTGGTATTCTTCATTAAATATCTTAACACATTGAAACTTTTTGGTTCACGTAATTACTATGAATTGTTGCTGAGTTCATTTGATATTTTTTCCCCCTTAGTTCTCATATACGTGAACATCTTCAAGGGAAAATTACTACTTCAGATAACTTTTCTACAAAAACAAAATGCGTTTTAGATTTTTTTCGGTGATTGTTTTAGAGTTTTGCGCAAAGATATACGAGGAATATTTGCACATAGCTGTCCCTAATTTTGAACGCAGCTGGTCAACAGGACCCATTGATCACTCTTGAGCTACTCTCGTCTGATCAAATAGTAGGAGTGCCAAAGTGCGGAGCACGTTTATGTGGAAACAGATTTACAACTCTAACAACCAGGCCTTGCTAGGCATCTTTTTAGGTAGTTAATAATTGAAATAGATATAATAATGAGAATTTAAAATAAAGATGAAAATCATTTCTTTGTTACTTTGAATTCCTACATGTTCTACATTTGTATTTAGGAATATTTTTTCCTCGGACTGTGTAAGCAATTAGTATTTCTTTCTACTCCGAATTCATGGTATTTTTAGGCTAAATATACATATAATTATTCTGTTGCAAGAACTAAAATATTAACACTTAAACTGGCTTTAGTTTTTTTACAACATTCATTCCAAAACTCTAAGCATGCGTACATAAATTTAGAATATCAATATAAATTAAGGTTTCAACAAAATGAAAACTTTGTTTTGTTAGATATCGATAACTTAAGTCATGGTTTTTGGTTTATTCTTCAGTTGTTTCACAGCTGGGTTGTTTTGAACATTTAGAACGTTGTGTTTCTCGAGTAGCTAAGGCAACAATGAAGATCTGTTATGCATATTTTCCCATGACTATTTAATTTTCTTGTTAAATGTTCATATACATTTTCATGTTTTATTTCAACTCGGAGCTGAAATATGTAATTAGACGTGCTTGTTCGGCTGCAAGATCATTAGAACACTGTCTGCTATTAACTGAATCACGTGGTCTCCTCGCTATATAAAATAATTGCTCTGAAAAAAAGTTGTAAAAAAACCGAGAGAAACATAAAATATGTAATTATTTCTTACTTTTTAGAAATATATAGTATTTACAATTCAGGAGACTTTCCCTATTAAAGTTTTCTTTTTGATGATTGTGGGAGGAATAAAATACGGGATGATTTCAAGTAGAACATCTAAAAGAAGGGAAAAAAATTCTTGGAATAAATTACACTACAAGTTGTTTCAGAAGTCTTAATCTTGTTTGTTGTTGTTACTGCCAAAACTATTTTGGAAAGGAACTTTGTGGAGGTTCGACTCGAGTTTCAGTTGATGTAGTAATCGTACGTTTAAGGCGAAGACGTAATGGGGAAAAAAAGAACTTACATAAATAGGACCATGAAAGCAATTATATGCCAAAACGTTCTTCCACAAATACTATTATAACAGATTTATTATTACATGTAGATAATATAAAGGTGTAGCACTAAAGAAAACAAATACAAAGATACATTCATTGAAATAATTCGCTAAATAACTTTGGAAGGTTTAGGGATTCTACACGCCACAAGTTTTTTGAGAGAATTTTTCATGTAAAATTCTAGTTGTTTTTTAAAGTAAGTGAAAAGAAACCAGTGTGCGCAATTGTATCACGACCATTATTTAGTGCTAACAGATCAATTTACTGCTAATTAAATAAAAACATACTGTTAAATTAAAAAGGTTTCATAGGTTTACATAACTATCCAGCTATAGTTACTAACATTGTACCAATAGTCCAGAAATATTTACTAACATTACATCAACAGCCCAGCAATAGTTACTAACATTGTACCAATAGTCCAGAAATATCTACTTCTACTAGACCGGAAATGAATAGCTTCTGACATTGTACCAATAGACCAGAAATGAATAGTTACTAACATTGTACCAATAGACCGGAAATTAATAGCTACTGACATTGTACCAATAGACCAGAAATGAATAGTTACTAACATTGTACCAATAGACCAGAAATGAACAGTTACTAACATTGTATTAATAGACCAGAAATGAGCAGTTACTAACATTGTACCAATAGACCAGAAATGAACAGTTACTAACATTGTACTAATAGACCAGAAATGAGCAGTTACTAACATTGTACCAATAGACCAGAAATGAATAGTCCGAAGATTGATGTGTTTAATTATTTTATCCGATCTTCCAAATATAGTACAGCAGAACAAACGTTATGTATTTTGTTACTGCTTAGGTTTAGTGGTGAAAGAGACTTGTTATTATTAGATATGTTGTCGTCTAATCTTACTTTTTTTTGAAATATTTGTATTTTTCTGCGAATAATGAAAAACTTTGTTATCAGGCTCGCTAGAATTGCAATATACAGAAAACAAAAGTGAAGTTAATTTAATTATTTTATGATCAGCACATCGATTGTTCAAATTAAACATGTAGATGTAATTATAAAAGTGAACAAAACTAAACGCAAATCATTATCTCTTCGCAAGGAGTCGCTGGTTAGGAAAAAATATGCTGGAAATGTCCTGACGTTCGGATCTAAACTTACTCTCTATACCAGGTTGTTTGCCTAGCTCCTGGTCCTCCGTTACTGAAAATTCACACCTTAGTGTATTTTTTATTTATTAGATTATTGTTCCCCCATCTTGACGCTCCCCAGTGGCACAGCGGTATGTCAGCGGACTTATAACGCGAGAAACCGGGTTTCGATACCCGTGGTGGGCAGAGCACAGATAGCCCATTGTGTAGCTTTGTGATTAATTAGAAACAAATAAACATTTTCTTGGCATTTTCTTTACTGTCCTTAGTTGCTGAACAATTTAATTTTTCATGTACTAGTTTTCATTCTACAATAGATTTCTGTTTGCATTTCCAGAACTTTCCCCAGTTGGCTATGTTCATTAATTCCTGTTTTACTATTGCTCTCCATAATCTCTCTCTAGCTGTAACGTTTCATCAGATTTTCCTACTCAACTGTCTCGATTTATACTCACTAGCGAGACAGCCTAGTTAGCTCATCTTGGATTCATAGACAGTTTTGAAGGAGTAATGCAATATTTGTTGAATAAATCTGTTCATATTTTCATATAAAATACTCTATGAGTTGAGAGATCAAAGAAAAATAATTGGTGGAAAATTTATAATATTGTAATTTATAGAATTTAGAAAGATTTATGCAACTTTACTAGAAGTAATTGACAAATCGAAATAACAAAATAAACATTTTCGCTTTGTGTTTGCGTTGCCCTCCATGGCTGCAAATGTACAATGCTAGAAACCGGGTTTCGATACCCGTGGTGGGTAGAACACAGATAGCCCATTGTGTAGCTTTTGCTTAACTTCAAACAAACTATTGTTGTTAGTCTCAATAAGATGATATTTTAAAGATTGATATTCTTGTCTAAGGCATTGGACGTGTTGACGTGAATCCGAGGAATCCTTGGTTCGTGTCCCGTTAACGTAAAAACAAAATAGCACGTCGTGCTTTAAAGCTTCGAATGACGGCTAAATTCCAGTATTAGATTGTAGTGGGCCAAGAGTTAGCGGTGGGTGATGTTGACTAGCTACCTTCCCTCATGTGTATCAGTTATAAATTAAGGACAGCTATCCCTTGTGTATCTTTGCCGAATATCCAAACAAACGACCCTGTCTGTGATGTCCAATAAGACGTATTTTGGTCTCTTGTAGCTGCGTGTATTGATTAACGTGACAGAAAATAGCAAAACAAAATTGAAACAAATAAACGAGGTGAACCTACGAAAGCCACCTTTGTGTAACGAAATATAATCCCGACAATACAATTGCTTTAGAAATATATAACTTCACAATTCTCCCCTAACAAAGGAATCTAGCTTGAAAAAAAAACGCTTGGATTATAGTGTTTTTTTATTTAATTAATCACTTAGTTTTCAATCCTGTATAGTTTCTTATTATGATGAAACCATTTCATGGATATAGTACTGATTTTTAGTCAATTAATTCAGATAAAAATTGTCAACCTTTAAATCAAAGATAGCTATTGGCAATTAAACACAAATCAACCAGATTTTACAAACAATTTTTTGTACCTATATCTCATGTTTGTGCCATGTTGAATGTGACATACTGAAAAAGTAAATATCAAAAGACAGCGTTTTTCTGTCAGTCGTAAATGCAGGTCGCCTTTTCTGCTAAGCGTCGTGTTTAGTTACAATAATCAAAATAGCCACCGAGGGAAAAAAACACTATAAACTGTTTATCTGTTTATTTGAAAGTAAAACATATACAAATCGTGATGTAAATATTCTTAATGTGTAAGGTTAACTTAAAGTTGTTTCTGTAAATTCCCCCATGGCCAGGTGGTTAGAGCACTCGACTCGCCATCTGCGATTTCGAATCCCCGTCTCACCAAACATGCTCGCCCTTTCAGCCGTGGAGTCGTGATTATGTGACGCTCAATCTCACTATTCGTTGGTAAAAGAGTAGCCCAACTGTTGGCGGTGGGTGGTGATGACTAGCTGCTTTTCCTCTAGTTTTGCATTACTAAATTAGGGACGGCTAGCGCAGAGAGTCCATGTGCAGCTTTGCGCGAAATTCAAAACAAACAAATTCCCTCATACTTCATACAACTCCTGTCCTGAGTTAGTGTTCCTAGTGTTTCTTGAGTGAATTGTAGTTACTTTATTTGTTATTTTGTCCTGTTTATTGTTTTAAATTCTATGTCTTTGAATCTAAAATTCAAGACGACATCTAATCCACTACATACCTTTAAAACTCATTTTTGTTCAACTACTGAAGCAACTACTTCGCACCAAATACTAGGAACAATTGAATTGGGTTTACAAAGCCTGTCAATGTTACGTATTCTGTAATGTTTTATAATATATGACATTTATATTTCGAGTGTTATTCGATTCCTTTGTATGTGCAGAAGTTTTAAATATTCCATATAATGTCAGTTTGTAACGTCTTTTCACATACTAAATTCTGGTGAGATACAACTTACCTTAATTGGCTGAAACTGGGGTAATCTCATTAAAACCACAACTCTGATAATAACCTTATTTATTTATTGAGTGAATTGTAGTTACTTTGTTTGTTATTTTGTCCTGTTTATTGTTTTAAGTTCTATTTCTTTGTATTCTCTACATGTTTCAGTGAGTTTCTATATTCTCTTTACCTATATTATATTTCATTCTCTTTACCTATATAATGTTTCCTCATACTTCATAAATTGCAGAATATAATACGTTTATTACTTGCCTTTAACATTCTATACTATATTTCTTTCTCTTTACCTATATAATGTTTCCTCGTACTTCATAAATTGCAGAATATAATACGTTTATTACTTGCCTTTAACATTCTATACTATATTTCATTCTCTTTGTCTCTCGTTATTACCTTCATATACATTCACTGGAAAAATCGCACGTCGGATTTTCTTGCGTTGCACTACTGGATATAAGTCTTTAATACTTTTTTTACAACGGCCCTTATCATTCATCGTTTGCTTTCTCATTCAACTGTGTGAATCTTAATTGTTTTTCTTTATCTGTATTTGTTTTAGTTGGCCTAATCTTCAAGTTTTTATTCTATTTAAATTTATTCTTGAGATTTTATTTCAGTTGAATTCATTGTTCATGTCTTCTTAGGTCTAAGTCTAGTTGTTTTACTCCTTATCTTCATTATATTTATTATTTTACCCTTTTCAGGTCTTTCTTTTGGTTCTTCATACTTTAAGTATAATTTTAGTTGTTTTAATTTTCAAGTTTTCCTTCAATTAGGTTGATTCTTCATGATGTATCTTAGTTTATTTTTTGTGTTTAGGTCTTCCTTTCGTTGTATTCATCGTTAGGTCTTACTTTATTTTTTTATTCACAAGTCCATTATTTAGATATATTTATCGTTTAATTAATTCTTTATTTGAAATTATGCTTAGCCTACTTTTACCTGTTTTTATTTTGCAAATGTACTTTGAGTTAGTTTCATTCTTCAGGTAAAACAGCGTGACTTTTGTTACTAGATAGTTTGAATATGTTCAGACATTCAAAATATTTTAACCTATACACGTAGATATAGGTGTAGATTTCAGCATATCCTATCAAATCTCTTGTGTAACGTTGGATTGGAATGCTTTAGTGATTGGTGAAAAGAAATGCACATATATATTGATGTTTATATGACATTATCAAATGAGCAAACCAATTCGTATGGAGTTAATGATGTTTCATTGTGAAAAATTGCTCTGGTTTTACTTTATTTAAAAATGTAATTGTCTGACTTGACTATTCTAAGCCTAACAAGAGTGTGAAATTCACGCAGATTATGCCAGTTTCAGACGTAAGTTTGAGTTTATGCATAATAATACAAATAAACAGAAACACATTCAAACTTAAAACTTCCGTGGAGATAGTAATGGTAAATTGATTAAGAAATATTAATCGATTGAACAGTTTCTATGCGTAATAATATCGTTCTTAGTTCCAGTCATTTTTAGTATTAGTTGCAAATTGATGCTATGGAGATATTTTTATTTTCTGATCATAATATTCACTCATCATAACTTCATTATTCTTGTCAAAATAATGCTAATCTTCTGACGTATTTTTTTGCTGTGGTTCAGATGAATTTACTTGCCTTCATTGAGAAATAAGGAAAATGTTCAACGGCATGTCGGAAGTTCGAGCCTTGAACCTCCTGATACGCAGCCCGGCACGCTAACCAAAATGCCAAGCTGTAATGTGTCTTACCATGGTAATAAAAGTTTGCTTTTCAGTTCCAAGCTGTTCGATTTTCTTAAGCTTTGCTTATAAATTGCTTATTTAAATTATTTACCAAGGTTAATGTTGAATTTTCTTTCTTATTCATGTGTTCTTAAAGTTGTTGTTTTTTCTAGTGTTTATCACATTTTACACGTTGAATGGATTTATTTGAAACTTGTTCTTTTCCTCTTTTTTTTGTAACAGAAACCTTGATTTTCCAAACAGTATTTATCTGTATAAGATAAGATCATTACTAGTTTATCTGTGAATTAAGTACTGAATAGAGATAGCTTGTAGGTGTGAAGATTATTTTGACAATCTAATTTAACTGTCAATATCTCATGTTTTAGTAGATAAAGCAATCATTTCTGATAGTTCGTTAAGAGTAGCCTATATGTGAAAGGTTCTGTGGAGTGGTTTTCCCCCTTTTTTTAGCAGTTCTACTGATTCGCATATCCGGACTCTGAATCCGAGGGTTCGTGGTTCTTTTCCGGTTGCCACAAATCCAACAGTTCAGTCAGCTTTGCAGAACAAATAAATAAGCTAAATTAGAGACGTCTATGCCTGAATGCTAGGGTCCGACCTAACATTTTATTTCATGTTTTTGAAAATAGCAAATACTGAAAGATAATCGAATTTATAAACAAAGTTAGGATAATTTATGGATAAAAGTTAAGTAACATTGTCCATGTAAATACCATTAAAACAGCTTCACGTAGGAGACATTATAAGATTTATAGATTTGTGGCTGGAAGAAAATGAAATAGCATTTACCAAACAAGGATATTAATATAGTTTACAGCATTTGGAACAAAAGGAATTTTCAGTGTTCTCCCGGGAATCGTAAAATTTCGTATATTAGAGTGTTTAACTGGTTCAGAAAACCACACGCCAGACAATTCCAGAACAATTCCGTTATCTTCAAAATGAGGTTATGGTTACGAAAAAGATTCCTCAAATCCAAAACGTCATCGTAATGAAGATGGATGTATCTTCTGGAGCTGTAAACAAGATTATAAACAAGGATTTAAAATTGACAAGTTTTGAGTCGCAGCTCAAAATCGATGGGTGTTTTTATGGGAAAGATGGATGAAGAACTCACCAATGCTGTTGGACTACATATCTGTTGTCCTGGAAACTGACTTCCATACATATCTGTTGTCCTGGAAACTGACTTCCACGTACAATGGAGGGTCCGTGGAAGATTTTTCATATTGTGTTCCAAGTCTGATCTAGAAATATTTCGACGAAGCTTCTTGCAATGAAAATTGGGATATCCTTCTGTAGAGCTTAACCATCAGATTAAACAAGATCAATGATGGAGAAAGTCGTTCCAAGAGCAACACGAGACGACTTTGTTCTTATGAATTGCAGTATTTTCTGACGATCATTCACATTGCTCTAGTATGTAATAATAATAGCATGCCGTATTCACAGTGTTCTTGAAAAAAAAAGCGTTAATCATTTAACACATTTATTAACACTTATTTTTACAAGGTATATATATATATATATAAGAAGAATATGGTTATTATTCACAAGCCTGAACTCGTTCACGTCACAAACCCATGCATATTTACTAAAGAATCAGTCTCGTGACTTTATTTTTCCCAATATCATTTCACCTATTATGATGGCACCATTCTTACCTCACGTGGCTAGTAAATGTTTATCTTTTTGGTGTGTGTATGTGTGTAACTTGAGTCAACTACGCTTCCTCCAACGCTGATCAAAGTCTATTGTAATAGTGTTTAGTTTAGTGTGGTATGTAGAACTAAAGGGCGTTCCTCCCTTCCTTTGTGTCTCTAAATTAAAGGGCGGTGTATGGAAGGCATGCCGTATTCCCCAACACAAGCGATCCGGTAATGACGATGACGAGTGAGTTAATGTTAGAGATAGATTTTTGCTCTTCCATAAGAAAGAAAACTCAAGCTAAGTTGTTCAGGCAGCTAGATCAGAAAGAATTGAACAGTAAGAGAAATAAAAAATATAACGTATTTTTTCTTCTTAAAAAATATGACTGCTTATTAAAGGCAGTGTGAAAGAGAGTTTTATTTCATAAAAAAGAACGTTTTAATTAAGTCTGCTTTGTTGCCTTTTCATCTGATTTTATGTGAATGTGTAGAATTGTTCATTTTCAAATGATCTTTTCTTTTAGTGTGTGTGAATAATGATAAGTTGAGATTCATGGTGCGTTTTATATATATATATTGTATCATGTCAGTATTTTAGTGAATTTTAATTTGAGGAATAAACTAATTATATCAAATCCTCAATATAATCTTTGTACAAATTCAAACGTCTCATAAAATATTGATACCACTTTAAGTAAGTGTAAAGTTGTGTCAACTAATGTCAGTTTATAAGTAGAAATATTAGTATTCTGAGAAAGCATTAGAGAAGAAAAGCATTAAGTTATCAGAAGAGAAAACAACTATCTTTAATAAGTTTACGTAAACAAAACTTAATCAAAATACTGTCTAGCCGTCCAAGTAAGAAACTGAAGAAAGAAAAACTTTACACTGACAAAACTCCGTTACTTAGATATCTGGGCTTTGCTCACTGTTGGTATGGAAACCCGATCTTTAGCGTTATAAGCCCTCAAAGCTACCGCTTGGCACCCGAGGGAGGGCTAATAGATAAGAGAGCTTTTGGTTTTAACACTACAACATTGATAATCATATGTATGGAAACTTGTAAAACCTGAACGCCTTTCTTCGAACGTGACTTACCTTCACACGGTTAAGTGGTCAGCTTAACAGCTTTTAACACAGAAGTTCGCTGTTCGATCCTTACGGTGGTCACAGCGTAGATAGCACAAAGAAAACAAATCAAAAACTATATTAAGTGAATTAAAGGAAATGACCACCTGCTAAACCTAAGTTAAAGTTATAGTGCTTTGTCAAACGCAACTGCTGACAGGTGGCGAGTTTGGGATGAATTTATGGAACCGAAAATTAAAATCACTAAAATGCAATTTAATAATAAAAGTAGAAGAAAAAAAAGATTTTTGAGCAGTAAACTTTTCATTAAATGTTATTATCTTGATGAAACATTAAAATATTATGAGGGTAAGAAACAAGTTTAAAAGAGCATAAGTGATTGCAACGTGTATAGGGCTGCGCAAATACATGTTATTAATTTACTGAGACTATTGCTTTACAAACAAATTAATTTTCACTAAAACTCTTGGAAAAAATTCAAATACAAGTACTAGAATATTTTTGATTTTAAGACATTATTTGAACAAGAAAAAAACACAGTTTTTTGTTTTATTTTTTAGCGTAAGTAAATAAATTTTGATCGAAACCATCAACAGTATACCCACCATGCATTCTCATCAATAATTCACTTAATTTCAAAACATAGCATTTCACAATATGTAATAGAATAATTGAATTTAAAAGACTCATTAACCCATTATGTATAATGTTTAACGTATAACAAATATCAAAACAACCCTTTGCATTAAGGATAAAGACAAGTTAAGAAGTGTACATTAGAGCAATAAAATGACATGTTCTGAGTGACTAATACCGTGTAGCTTTGTGCTTAACAAACAACAACAAAATAAATTTATTTTACATACAGCATAAATATGAATATTTCTGGTAAATAAGCACATCAGCCTATAACAAGCTTGAAAAATAAAGCACACCAACATTAGTATCAGTGTTTCAGATACTTTTTATCGGTTAGGACTGAAAGGGTCTGTGCTAATGCTTTTGCGTTTTATGACGTATAAACATGGATACGAAGCACCTCACGGCGTCAGCCAAAGTTTTAAGCCATCTGCCATGACAATCCTGTCTGCCTCAGTAATTTCATTAGAAAAAGTGTCGCCTAGAAAATTAGTGTTGAAAATTTATTAAAGCGGAACAGATTACAACTAAGCCAGAACTTACGCGCTCTCTGTCTTTCTCTGTCCATCCTCTCAGTCCCTACTTGTACATTTTTTGTTGTTGTGAGTGTGCAGAGGGATTAATCAGGAAATTGATTTTAGGTTTAATCCGTGAACTAAAATTCTTGTACGAAAAAGTCGATATTATTGGATTACGAAGCACAAGGAAAGTTTTGGCTTTAAGTGGAAGGATGAAAAAAACTTTGTTTTCAACCCTCGAGCTTGTTGACTCTCTAGCTCGAACGAATTGCTTTGAAACTCACAAAATAATTTACCACGAAGTCCACTCTTCACAGCTTTAAAAAAATCAAACTTAGAAAACGTGATTATGAAATTAATTTTCACTGACATTAAAGTTTCAACTAAAGTTCTTCAAAAAGTTTGCTGCACCCTCTTTGTCTGTCCGTCCATTCAGCTAGTTCGTACCTTCGCTCCAACACACAATAGAGAACAGTTTGTGCAGTTTCTGTTGAACTATGATTTAAATCATCATAAAAAAATCATCACGAGAGAAAAATTACCACTTTCACAAAACTAGTAAGTATTCTGGGAACCCATGTTGAATTTCCATTCATGTAAGCACAAGACTACCATGTTTAACATGCTATTTTTTATTATTGTATTGCTTTATGGTTCTAATGGTTTTATATTATTCCTTTAATGCTGAGTTTTAGAACCAGAGTTTTCTGCAGTCTGTAGTAGCCTTCAAAACTTACAAAAATTCCATTTACCGCACATGGGGCTCTTTAATTTCACCCTTACAATGTTGATGAGATTATACCCACTAAAATGGATATTCTGTAGTAGCCTTCAAACTTACAAAAATTCCATTTACCACACATGGGGCTCTTTAATTTCACCCTTACAATGTTGATGAGATTATACCCACTAAAATGGATATTAATTACCCTCCCTTAGAAAATAAACATCGGTTATTCTAGTTAGGAGTTTGTATACCGTGACTTTTAATACTCCAAGTAAGGCTAATGTGTATTAACTCTGTTCACCCATGGAATTTTCATTCTAGTAAAAATAGTAATTGAAGAACAGCTGTGATTATTTCGCTGTGTGTGTTAGCATGCCAAATTGTAATTAAATTTTCTTCCAAGTGAGATTTTGCAAGGAACGATATACGTTATTATGTCTAAAAATATGTTTCATTTTACCCACGTTACTTCTTTTATAGCGTCTAACACGAGACAGAATACTATAGTGTGAATTTTGTTGAGTTGTTTAAGGTATAAAGTTAATATACACACAAAATATTATGCCTTCTGCAATTACACTCAAACTAATATAATATGTTTACCTCTTTACTACTCCAATTGGTATTGTACAATGTAGTATATATTTGTTATGGTTTTATTAATTATGTTTTTAACGTACGCTTTGGGTATTAACTGTAAATTTGTCGTTACAAAATTCTATTACAGAAAATTCACGAACCAATAATTTACTTTTGTAAGTAGCTTTTACTGAATACGATAGTTTACGAAGTGACGTGTAATTTACATTTTTTTCTCAGGAAATGATCACGTGGTTCCGAGTAGAAATGTCCCTTTCTTGTCGTTTCCTGTTGAAATAAGAGAAATTTTCGGTTCAAGATATCAAACGGTCTAGAGAAAAATATCAGAAATATGGGTGTAAAATTGGACACAAAGGGCACCTAACTAACCTACTTTTTCGTCATTTATAGAAAGAATAACAAATATTTTTATTTCGGGAATATCAAAGAGACACTACACTGAGACTTGAACAAAATCCATCAAACTGTTTTACCTGTTATTCATTGGTTGACAAACGCAGTACCATGAATAGAAAAAAAAGCTTTAAACCATTTTGTTTGGTTAATTTGCATATTATATCCTCGATTAAAGGTATTTTTGTGACAGTTTTATTGCTTTGAATTAGTCTCCACGGTAAAAATAATTCTGTTTACAACTATACTCTGGCATAATATTGCCCAATCAAACAAGCTGAAAACATATATAAATACAGAGTGAAATTCCAAATTCATGATATTGTACAAAAATGGCCCAGTAGTTGGATTATTTTAATTTTCGAATATTTAATAAATGGTAATGTTACTTATACAGGAAATATGTAAATTGGAAAGTTCGCACTGCGTAGCATAAGTTAAAATACCCATTAAGCCTTTTTCAACCAGCTGGAACTTGGAGGAAGTTTACATGTTAGGCAAAAGACAAATTTACTTCACCAAGATTGTGAAGTATTTATATATATGTGCACGTATTTTGAGATCTCAACAAGGTATCGACCATGCATCGTATGACCACAGCTTGGGTGAAGGATATAATGAATTTTCAAAAAATTTCCATGTATATATTTCAACAGTTATGTAACATGGCTCAGGAAAACAAGTAGCTGTAACTTTTGAAAACATGGCTCAGGGAAACAAGTAGCTATAACGTTTGAAAACATGGCTCAGGAAAACAAGTAGCTGTAACTTTTGAAAACGTGGCTCAGGAAAACAAGTAGCTGTAACTTTTGAAACATGGCTCAGGAAAACAAGTAGCTGTAACTTTTGAAAACGTGGCTCAGGAAACAAGTAGCTGTAACTTTTGAAACATGGCTCAGGAAAACAAGTAGCTGTAATTTTTGAAAACGTGGCTCAGGAAAACAAGTAGCTGTAACTTTTGAAAACATGGCTCAGGAAAACAAGTAGCTATAACTTTTGGAAAGCATTAGAAAACAACTTTGTTGCTTATTCTGTGTTTACTGATGGCTTTTCATGTTTCTATAACATTAATCTAAAAAAAATTAAGAGGCTCCAAAACCGTTTTAATATAAAGTATTTAACACTCATTCACAATAGATTATATTTTGTTGTACACACTTTATCTTCCCTAAGTTGTCGTGGGAAGAAAAAATGTTAGAGAAGCTGTATATATATATATATATGTGTGTGTGTATCACATCTTTAAACCCCGAATTTTGAGGCTTATGTAGATATCTATCAATATTTCCAATTGAATCAATCGTATTATTAAACATGCAATCGAAGTTTTGTTACATTCAAAGTTCCCCATCCCACCAAACATGCTCGCCCTTTCAGCCGTGGGGGCGTTATAATGTGACGGTCAATCCCACTATTCGGTGGTAAAAGAGTAGTCCAAGAGTTGGCGGTGGGTGGTGATGACTAGCTGACTTCTCTCTAGTCTTACACTGCTAAATTATGGACGGCTAGCCCAGATAGCCCTCGTGTAGCTTTGCGCGAAATTCAAAACAAACAAACAAACATTCAAAGTTTGTTAAATTATTATTTCATTTTTATTAGATTTATTTAAGCTGTATATTACCAAGTTAGTTCAACTCCGTTAGTGAGAATTACCAATGTAGTTAATGCATTTGCTCCTTAGTATATATATATGTCAATAGTATGTATGTATGGTTATCATATCATTTAAATTTAGAATATATCGAAACGATAATATACACGAACATTATTGCAAAGCGTCTAAATATTTCGAAAAGAAAAAAAAGGAAAATAACTTCTTCATGCGAGTAAGCTTTCAGTAAAGTATGCAGAGCAAAGCAGTTTTCCAGCAGAGAAAAAATGGACTCAAAAATTAAGGTTAATGTAGCAGAAATACCCCGTATTTTGAGTGTACTCAAATAAAAGCTATTTTCTCTAATTTTCCGCATTTTTCTCCATGAAGAATCAAGTTTTATTACTCACCGCATTTTCAAAGCAGTTTTGCACTTTTTCTTTTTGATCAAATGACGGGTTGCTTCATCTCCGAAATCCCATTTCCATAAAGAAGCACAATATAAATCTCACATTCGTTGCCATAAAAACTTTTCCTTCTATCCTCATCTCACTGAAGGACAAAACACTTTTTACTTCTTAGAGCAGGAACTCAGTGTCCTACAACTCACTGTTCAGTTGAAATAGATAACTAAAAGATCTAACAAATAATGTGGTAAGAAAAACAACGTTTGACCGAATCGTCCTAATAATACTAGGAGCGCCAAGATTGATTCAATCCCTCATTTCTTTTGAACTCAAAATAAAGTACAACATATAAATGTATCGCTGGGATTGCTCAGATGCTTTATGTAATTAATTAAAAACGATGAACTTCAATTCAATTTTAAATTAATTGGTAGCAAACATTTGTCAAAGTACATCAAATTTTACATTTTGTTCATTTTCATACAAAACTGTAAAAGGCTGCAAAAAATTGAACTTGAGTATTTTATTTACTTCTTCAATAAACATAAATATTTTATGGTTATGATAAAATGTAGCATTTTCATGCGGCAATATAATTTTTATTTTCTAGAGAAAACGTAGAATTTGACGTCTTATATATATTGGACCAAATTGTTATGCTATAGAAATGTTATGTGTGTGTTTGTGTATATGTAAGTGTATCATATTTTGAGAAGAAAAGTGTATTTATCATCACTGAGATCAGAGGAGTAGGCCAGGATTTACTACACTTAGAAATTACAAAGTGGTTATATATATATATATAAATGTAATAGTACTTTCTGTTGTCTGTCT
>NW_013665934.1:461614-467529 GCF_000517525.1 Limulus polyphemus
GTGGAGACGAAAAAATTTTCAGTTTTGCGGGCGTTGTTTACCACTACTTCGCCCCATCTTGATGGATCTTCACCAAATTTGATATGAATATTTGTTGGGTCCATGCAAAGATATATGCAAACTTGCGTTTTCACATTTTGTGTGTTGTAGTTTTTATGGGCGTTTTTGCGTTTTCTACAATTACATATAAGGGAAGCAACTTTTCATGTCCTAAGATAATCTTTTATTAATTATGAATTTACATAACTTCCATCCAGGAGACGAGTACTCCAGCTAAGTAAAAAATATGGTAAAAAAAGTTCTCCAATCAACCTCTGATTTAAGTGTTCTCTTCATGTGGTTATTTCTCACTGTTTATGAGGAGAGTGATAACTATTTATTTTTACAGGTTCTTCTTTTTACATAAAGTTTAACAATTGAACACGACAATCATTTGAATGGAGAAAAGCAGGAATGAGTTATTGTGGAACACGAAAGGAGCTCTAATTTGACTGTTTGTCAATTTGTTATCGTTAAAAAAGTAATTATACTAGAAAGGATCTTTTATAATTTGCAATACATTTTCAGTACAACATTTGGCTTGCACACTATTTTGTTTCTGTGTGTTACCAGCGTTATATATATATATTGTAAAGTTATAATTTCCGAATAGTAACTGCCACAGTTATCGACATAAAATTAAAGTATGTTACATGAATTCTCACTGTCTAACAACGCCTATGAGGCAAAGTGTGGTCGATGATAATAATGAAGCGCCACCTGTTCTCATTAGAAAGTGTGACTGTTGTGTGCAATAATTTTTGTCATTCTTAAAAAAGCTTTTATTCAAATACAATGTAGTGACATCATAGGTTTTATTAGTTGGTAGGACTGTTGGTTATGTTATAAAGTTAAAAGATGTTTGTTTTTGAATTTTGTGCAAAGCTACACGAGGGCTATCTGCGTTAACCGTCCCTAATTTAGCAGTGTAAGACTAGAGGGAAGGCAGCTAGTCATCACCACCTACCGCAAACTCTTGGGCTACTCTTTTACCAACGAATAGTGGGATTGACCGCCACATTATAACGCCCCCACGGCTGAAAGGGCGAGCATGTTTGGTGTGATGGGGATTCGAACCCGCGACCCTCGGATTGCGAGTCGAGCGCCCTAACTATCTGGTCATGCCGGGCCTAAGTTAAAAGATACTGACAAAATTGACAATATTTTTGTATTAGGACTTAAAAAAGAACAGGTGAATATGTACGTTTCATTATTTAATTCGGCCATATGAATACAGTATTTGAAAAGAAGCTGTTTGTCAGATATTACGCTAACAGATAATACTAAAAAAAAAGATTCTCAAAGGATGGGGCCACTGTACAAACAACTTTATTTGGTTTTGGTTGGTTCTGTTTTTTTAGCGCAAAACTGCACAATGTGCTGCCTGCACTCTGTCCACCGCGTGGAAAAGAGCCCCGGATTTTAACATAGAAAGTCCACAAACTTATTGTTGATCCAGCGGGGTACTAGTTCAAATCTAAACCTTTATTCGAACGCAACACGATAACATCGCATGTTTTATCAGTTGATATAATCGATAGTTATGCTAGATAATTTAAAAATGGGTTGAGGTAAAATATTGCATAACTTAACGTGATTATAACCGTCTTTTATTAGGCCTAACTTCTCTCTAATTTCGAATTATGAACTTATGGACATGTACATAAATTGATGTGTTTGATGAAGTTGAAGAGAAAAGCATCTACTTGTAACAGTAAAATATAAAATTTCTTTAAGCCCGTCATATATAAATTTCGATTTAATATTTGCTGAGACTATTGTAGCGCAAGGCTACACGAAGTAGACTCGAACCCCAGATTTTACCATTGTAAGTACGTAAACTTACCGCTAACCCACCGGTGGTGTTCCTGAAACTAAATTTACGGGTAATCACTATATTAAGAAATGTCTTACGCAGCGAATCATTAACGAGCACGGGACAACGTTCGAAAAAGAGAAATGACTACATTCGTTTCAAGCATGAATTTCATTATTCAGTGTAATATTAAAACATTCTGTCTCCATGGCCGAAACGCTGGTCAAATGTAAGATGTCGGGCGTGGTTGGATGGTTTTTCTTTTCCTCGTGTATGCCACATGCTTGTCTTCATCTTAATGGAATCTCATAATGGTTCATGTAATGACGAAATAGGCAATCTTCGGGATGAGCTGAGTTTTATAACAAGACAATTATGTAAGCGCGTACTAGCAGTCGGTTTTCCTTTTCAAGCGCCAAGATTAGGCCAAGGAGCATTTGTGGTAATGAGTTGGAGTGGTTCCATATTTCGGAAATATTCCTTAAAAGTAACTAGAATACTTGTTTAGAATATTTGAACATAAAACAAAGTGGTCAACTTTTGTCAAAGGAGCTATCATATCCCACGAATACAGACACACACACACACACACACATATGTACATATATATATATATATATGTACTATTTTACCATCTTAATATGGCTTCTCAGTGGCACAGCGGTATGTCTGCGGACTTACAACGCTAGAATCCGGGTTTCGATACCCGTGGTGGGCAGCGCACAGATAGCCCATTATGTAGCTTTGTGCTTAATTACAAACAAAATCATCTTAATAATTTTTATACAAGTTGTGTTCATTAATACTTTTTCTATAAGACCATCCCAATGGCTCAATGGTACATTTTAACTCTTATAACGCTAAAAACTGGGTTTAGATACCCGTACTTGGCACAGCACAGATATTCAATTGTGTAGCTTTACGCTTAACAACAAACAAATAAAATCTTCTTACAAAGGTTTTCCTTTGGGCGACGAGCACATCAAATCGACTTAGATCCCAACCGATTCCGATTTTTCTACTTTTCATCACGAAAGTTTGCCTTTGGGAAGTTAAACATCACGAAAGTTTGCCTTTGGGTAGTTAAAATCGCCCCGCGACTAGCAAAGAAGACGCATCAATGGTTAAGCGAGACCTAACCTAAAAGCGATGACAACATAACTGCGTTGTTGTGGTGATACATCATAGATAGGGACTTTCAGGCGAATCTGCCAAAGTAAGCTAAATCATCAATTTATTGTTAAATTCTCATCTTATCACTATATATTTTTCATTTGGTTTTCGACATTTTTTTTTCTAGTGTGAAGTTTATAGTGTGAATATTTTACACTTTAAATCATCATTCGAAGTAGATTTTTTTATTCGATTGTATACCATTAGGCAATTTTATATGATTAAAACAAATACAAAATAAGAAAACAAAATTTTAATAATATAGTGTATAATATCTAAAAACCATCTTTCCTTACATAACTCTTGTGAATATATTGTTTTAGGTTGTACTGTTCTTTTATCAACCTTCTTTCCTTACATAACTCTTGTGAATATGTTGTTTTAGGTTCGTACTTTTTATCAACCATCTTTCCTTACATAACTCTTGTGAATATATTGTTTTAGGTTCGTATTGTTCTTTTATCAACCTTCTTTCCTTACATAACTCTTGTGAATATGTTGTTTTAGGTTCGTACTTTTTATCAACCATCTTTCCTTACATAACACTTGTGAATATGTTGTTTTAGGTTCGTACTTTTTATCAACCATCTTTCCTTACATAACTCTTGTGAATATGTTGTTTTAGGTTCGTACTTTTTATCAACCATCTTTCCTTACATAACTCTTGTGAATATATTGTTTTAGGTTCGTACTTTTTTATCAACCATCTTTCCTTACATAACTCTTGTGAATATGTTGTTTTAGGTTCGTACTGTTTTTTATTAAATGCAAATGTTTCGATACATAAGCACAAAGCGTACATTAAGCAACCCTAAAAATCATTGGTTGCCTACCTGGGGACATCATTTATTTCTTTGTCGAACAAATACATTACATAATATATTCTGGAAATTATTATATAATGTCAAAAGAGAAATCTTTGATTTATGCTTTAATTTTTAACTCATAATTAACATAAAAGCGAAAACCTTTCTAAGAGATAAGAATGGGAAGATTTAAACAGCTTATAAATAAGTTTATAAACTCAAAATTAATTTAATGTCATGGGACTGAACTTGCGGTATTAATGTAGGTGGTTTTGAATAAAATTCGTGTACCGTTGAATATTAATAAGGAACTTGTGCGATTAGATTGCGTATATCAAAGTAAGTAGCATATCTTATCAAACTCCTGCTGAGCAAGATTAAACAACACTATAATGTAGTTAAAATAGTGAAAGTGGGTAAAATCTTATAAAAACATAGAGTTTGTGAACCTATAATGAAAGACTTCACAATGGAAACTATGCATCGTAAATGAAAACTCATAGATAATCTTACTTCAAATTAAACAAGTGTATACATCGTGCTAGTACTACGCTTTTAATATTGATTTATTATACTTTTACATTTACCTTGTACAGGGATAGTGATTTTGAAACTGGACAATGAAGATATAATTTGTACTTGCATTTTTTCAAGTACGTTGTTGGAACGCGTGTAATGGTTTTTCACCACGTTTGATTTAGTTAGTAAATAAATATATTTAAGTTTCCAGAATTCTTTATTTATTTATATTACATTTTCAGTATAGCAATGTTTTAATAGCTGTATTTTGTTTCGTATTATTCCTTTGAAGGACTCAGTCAATGCATTGCATTTTGTAAATTACAGGGGTAAACAGAGGGGTTTATTTGTTGAATTTCGAGCAAAGGAAGCTATCTGCGAGACCCGCCCCTAATTTTGAAGTGATAGGCTAGAGAGAAAAAAGTCAGTCAACACTGTCCTCCGCCAATTCTTGTGCTACTTTGTGCCAACGAACATTGGGATTGGCCATCAAACGTCCCCGTAGCTGATAGGGAAAGCGTGTTCGGAGACAGATTTTGGGCCTGCGACACACTAATTGCGAGTTGAGAGCCCTAACCACCAGACCATACCAAGTGGAACAGAAAAGTCTTATTTGATCTATTTGCTAAAGTCATGAACGCTCATGCTGTACATTTTACCGTTGTATATCCTTGCGTACCGCAACGTCTTAAGGCATGCGATGTTTCTGACTTAGAAAATGTTTTTATTACATATTTATGTGCTTAAAAAAACCTCTCTGTCATATAGAATTTACAAATCGTTCTTTGTTTCATAAATATGCTCATGAAAACTCTCTACGATACTCTCTTGTCTTCTTATTCGTTTCACTAGCTGTCTTGCGATGGTCCTCACCATTCTCCATCATCTTAAAACAAGATAATTTTAAAACTTTTTTGCTTCATATTGCGAATAGGCCAGTTTAAGAAATGCTCCTGCAGGCTGTGCTATTGGTGTTTTTACACGGCATTGCTTTTAAACTTTCGACAACTATTATTAATCCTACATTCACATTTAGAAATGTCTGTGGAAGGTTTCTGTTGATTAAGAATGATTCCGTGAAAATCACAATAATTAATGTATATGAAGTCAGTATTATTAGCCGCGGCTCACAGAATAGCCATGAGTTTTTCAAGTACAAACTTTTAGTTCATAGCTCCGTCATCTCTTGACCGATTTGAAATCTAATTACAGTTTTCGACTCAAGAGCTCAAACCCTTTCGGATGACATATTTGACCACACCCAAGGTCTCATAGATTAATTTACTCTTAATCCTGCCTAAAAGAATTTCAATTTGAGGGTAGGCTGGTAGAGATTCGGATGAGTAATAAATTCGAATCGGTATACACGTGCCTCACGCTTGGTATTGCTGGCAAAAATATAGTTAATAAAAAATAAAAGAAGGTCTCATAGATTAATTTACTCTTAATCCTGCCTAAAAGAATTTCAATTTGAGGGTAGGCTGGTAGAGATTCGGATGAGTAATAAATTCGAATCGGTATACACGTGCCTCACGCTTGGTATTGCTGGCAAAAATATAGTT
>NW_013665934.1:468098-482149 GCF_000517525.1 Limulus polyphemus
GGTTTTTCTGATACGTGACCATGAATGACGTCATAACACGTCACAGAGTAGGCCCACGATATCTCACTCCGTACCACTCAATGCATTACTTGCCTGCTAATGAACGTTTGTAACCCAATGTATTTTTCCTAATACTAGGTTAGTGTACAAATACTTCTTTACTAATGACATTTCCACAAACTTCTCCTCTGTCATCTGAAGTGAAGCCTGATATTTGTCACCACTCTTCCAGATGAGACTCCATTAACCTCTACAAGGCCAAATTTGTTTACATATGGAGTTAAACAGCTTTTGCAATATTAATTATACGAAATCCGGTACCTAAAGCTGAAAGCCCGTGAAAGATCTGCAATTCTATAAATGGCATTGGCATCGCTTAAAATATAATAATATTTCCATTTTTTATTTGCATTTAATTCATCTTTTACTGTCTTCAGCTCTCTGAAATTAAAACCATAACCGTGAAGAGCTTAAAATGCAAGCTAAATAGTAATTAGCCATGTTTGACTGCTTTAGTCTGGAAGAGGCTGTGCTGATAAACAGTATTTTTAAACATCTCAGTCAGAAGAAACTACTGTGGAGATGAGATTCAATGCATGAGATGACATATTAAGTCGATCTAATTCGTAAAGGTGGGTCAGGTTATTTACTCAATTACTGAAATAGCTTTCTTTTTTCATGATAATTCCGACTTGAACAAACCTAATTACCAACAGAGAGTGGGAAGTTTTAGAGATGATGAAATTAACAGTTTCCATTTGTACAAGACCTGATTACAGAGATTGAGTATGTTATATTAAAACGATTTTGGAGACACACCACGTCATTACAGTCCACGTCGCTATGTCCCGTCATGCTCTATCTGATGACCATACAATCTTAACAATAACCTTGCAGCGTAGTTTCTATTGCCAAAAGCTCTGTCGTAAGGCTGGCATGTCCACGCATGCTTTTTTCATAATCTATCTAGTGTACGAAAACAACTGTTTCCCAGCGCCCGTTTCAATAGTCTGATCGCACAAGAAATCCATAGTCAACTTAACCGACATGTCTTCGTATGGAATAGCACGAAAACCCGTTTAACTTATGCGATGGTTGAAAAGGACGTATGACTGGAAGCCTTATACTGGTGAACCATACCCTGTTGGCTTCGTTTTCAGACGGAGATAATCCTTGGTTGTGTTGCATACTGTTGTCTTGGGCATATGGACGTCTTTTGCCACTGACCTTATTTTCATAAATTCTCACCTGTTACAAGACGCCGCACTTTGTTTATTGCGGCTGAGATATGACTTCTTGTAGATCTTTTTCTGTGTGGGCCAGATCTCTAAAGTTGATCCATATTCATTTAATTTCCAATACTATTAAATACAAAGGTTATCCCAGCCTTACAACTTCTAAATCCCCGATATGAACACATATTTTTGATACCAGTTTATAAATATTTTCGATGGAAAGGGTTATTTGTACATAACTTTCCCAAAAGCGATCAATTTTTGGTGGCATCACATTATCTACGTAACGCCCAATAATATCAAAATGTATTTCTGATACACTCCGTTCCATCGATACTTTACATTAGGCAGTTTTCACGTGATTCGCATGTTCATGATCGTTTTAATATAATTTATTAAATCCTCTGTAGTTGGTTTAAGACTTTACAGACTCTAGACGAAACATATCTGAATGTCTCATTTCTTAATTGGAGACTTATAACAAAACTCGAAGAGATGGTATCTCATAAGTAAAGTATATGTCTATATTTATACGTATTATCTTATATATTTAAAATGTACTAAAATATCATTAAGAAGATTGCCCAATAATTTTATTCGCATGGTTTCACACTTCTTTGGATTTCTGATTAAATTTCAAATTACTAGTGACATAGAAGGAGATAAGAAAGCTTCGTCAATGTATACTTTTTGGCATAGCTCAGAATATAATATAGTAAATGCCTTAGTGATCGATTATAAATGGAAATGCTTTCCAGGAAATTTTATAATATTTTCTTGCCTATTAAATCAGAATGATAAATGCCAAATGCTATTTTTCGTTCTAAAGTGATGATAAAATAGTGTAAGAATTTCAAATCTTAAAGTTGATTGATACAATTTGTGTCAGAGCAATTTTTTAATCGAAGGTTAGTAAAGCTTCAACAAAGATGAATAAGAAAACGTGGTACTACTTTTTTGAAACTTTTACGAACGAAGACAATTCAGCTAGAAACGAGAATAAAGGTAATGATCCGTGAGATCAGTTAAATTAAGCAGTTACAGTTCTTTTTTTTAAATTTTGAGTGTTGTCTAAAGAAATTACTTAACCTAATAATAATTATCAGCACTGATTACGAAAAACGTGGACAGAATAAATTTGACGTCGAGAGTGAATATTAAGAGAAGAAAAATTAAATAAGTTGCCCGAAAAGCGAACTTTATTATAAAGTTTTTTTTTTTTTGCAGAAACAAAAACATAATTGACAAAATGTCTGTAAGAAACCTTCATAATGAAACACAAATTGGAAGGGAGTTAAAAAAGCAGCAGTTCTCTGATTTGACTGTCTAAAATATTGAAATAGGACAGTGTATTTGTATTTATGATTTCGCTACTAAGGCTATCTGCTGTCGTCCCGAATTTTGAATTACTAACCACTATCCACAATAAAGGATTGACTGTCTCTCTTATCTCTCTCTCACACACACAGAGCTTAAATTACGTAATATCACACGGATTTGAATCAGGCTATCCAGCGCCAAAATAAAGAGCTCTATTGCAGGGCCGCGCTCAGAAAACAATATAATTAAAGAGCACGGAATTCTACAAAGCTAGAGAAAATATAAAATAAGTATGAAGTTTTGAATCTTAAGATGCCTAAACACAATTGTTAAATAACTTAAAATGAAGTAAAATAGATAGTTTATTATATAATTTCGATGTTCGTAAAGACTTATTATCTTTAAATCAAAGAAATATCCATTGACAAGACTAGATTCACAGCAAAGGAAATTTTAATTTTGTAAAACTTGTCCTCTCGAAAGGGTGTTTAATACTTAACAATTTCAATAATTAATTGTTATTCGATAGAAAATATTATGATAAAAGCATTTGAAAAATTGTAATTACTAACGCATTTAAAGTATTTCCATTAGAGCTATAAACTAACTTTTTTCGTAATATGGGCTCAAACTCTAAAAAGGAAAAAATAAAGTACTTTATGAGCTGCTGAAGCACTGTAGCCAGATAAGACTGACTGACTACGAAATAACTGATAGATGAGGAAAACAATTAATACTTATATTACTATAACAGGTATCATTTGCTTATGTTATTACAATTAATTCAAGCAAAATCAAAATTTATGTTAAAATACACACATTATAATAATGCACGCTATTTTGTCTATCGCCCCCCCCCTCGGTGACTCAGCGGTAAACCTGAGGGATTACTACGTTAAAAATCTAGTTTCGATTCCCGCGGTCGGAACAGCACAGATACCCATTGTGTAGCTCTGTGATTAATAACAAATAGAAGAAAAGAAAGAGTTCGTCGAAAACAAATGGTGGTATCATGTTTTCTGAGCAGCTTGTGAATTAGATATAGACCGAAATAATTGTATATGTGCTGTTTCTTTTTATTTGAAATGTGATTAGTATAATAGTTTTTTGTGCAAAGAGTTCGCGCTTTTCTTACTGAACGATAAGCGACACGAATTTAAGTCAGTTGTAAAATAGAAAAGTTAAACAAATTATTGCTTTTTATTGAAGAGTATTATACAAATGATAATTTTTTTCTGATGAAAAAATTCTATATGGCCGTAGAGCATACTACAATGTCATGATCGCAATTATAATATAGAATGTTACCCCCACCCATCTATTGCCCTAGACAAATAACAATAGCAACTCAAATAACCAAAAATGTGCTCTCAGAGGTAAAAGTTAAATCAGACCTGAATCTTTGTTTCTATCGCCTTGAATTATTTTTATTTTCAATTGTGGGTAAATTTTTTGTTGAATATTCTAAATACAGAATATTTATTTTTTTGTTACTGTTGCCGTGCGGTGACAAAGTTTTCCCGCCAACATAAAATATAGCGTAACTCTCACCGAAATTATTATTTGCCTCTTTTCGTTAGTGTTCTCTGGAGAGGAAAGTGACAGTTGTGCTTTGTGAAGATTGTGAATTTTTTTTTGATTGTCCTTCAGGTTTGAAGTGTATCCTTCACCTCGTGTTTATTGCTAATTAAGTTAGTATGACTATCACTTTTTAGGCTTAACAGCGTCTCGTTACAGAAAGAAATAACATGAAAATAATACTCCTCGTGTATATATTTCACTTTTAATACTTACGTGGTATGTAAATAATTACATCAAATATTTTTTATTGCTTGAACGGACATGCTACATAAAACTTCACCAAACTAAATAAACGCTAATAATCAGAAGATTATTGGGATTTCAAAAACTCTCTGCATTAAAGGCTCCATTAAAACTTAGAATTCTCTATGTTTGATTATGATGTATTAAGGAAAATGAGTGTGTTGAGTAAAGCAATATGAACTTCGCTTGAAATATGCATCTGGTAAGGATGAAGAATATTATACCATAAAATTACTTTGAGAATTGTGTTAACATCAATGTTCTTGTATATTCAAAGAATAACGTAAAGAGTGTGATATGCATATGTTTATAACCTTATTGTAAAACTAAACAAACTTTTAAAGATCAAGTATTGAATATATTATGTACCATGAAAATTACGTCTTATGACAGGTCAGTCAATGTATGTCCTTCAATCGAGTGGTCTGGCGGGGCCTATAGTTAGCGTATCGATTATGGATCAGAAGGTCTAAGGTTCGAGCTACATTGTGCTGATAAACACGCTGTGTTTAGTTGTGGAGGAATAGCTCATATGTGCAGCCCGTCTAGATTTTAAGAAGCTGCATGGGCGGCAGGTGTTGCTGTCGATATTAGAGGCGGCTTTGCCTGACTTGACTTGGCTGTTTACTCCATGTGTTACATAACGTGCTGTTCAGGTTGAAAATACTAAATAACCTACAACTGGAAATTTTTAAACTTTAAAAAAGTCTTTTAAATTTTAACTTTTTTTTATATTAAAACATGCAGTTTCTCCAAACAGACTTCTTGTAATAATATAATTTTATTTTGACTCAGAAATTAACATGTCATCAGCCTCTCAAAGTTTTAGTATGTCACCTTTAAGTTTGATCATTTGGACATCAATTTAGTTCGTAGTGGTTTTAAAGTTGATCGTTTGAAAATTACTTTATTTTCCATCTACTGTTATCCTACATAGAGCAGTAAAATAAAGTACTTTCCTTTTATCGAAATATTATCTGAAACTATACTACAAGAAAGAAAAAAAATATCTAATTAATAAATTAGTAAGAAACATAAATAGGTCAACAAGGAGAACCATGGCGTATTATTAGTAAGAAACATAAACCGATCAACAAGGAGAACCATGGCGTATTATTAGTAAGAAACATAAATAGATCAACAAGGAGAACCATGGCGTATTATTAGTAAGAAACATAAATAGATCAACAAGGAGAACCATGGCGTATTATTAGTAAGAAACATAAATAGATCAACAAGGAGAACCATGGCGTATTATTCAAAATTCAATTTCATTCTTCAATTTTCGCTTCAAAAATCCGTCGAACGTATTGAATAATCGTGAATATGTTATTTTTCAAACGCTTTTTCATAAGAAAATTGATATTTCAACTGAATAGTTGAGTCTTTACTTGTAGTGGGCATTTCTGCTTTGTGTCCTGAATTTCACCTAACTTTTTTATTTGCTTTAATCTGCGGAGTTCCATTTCCTTTCTCGAGTAACACAACATCGAAATCAAATACGATAGTTGCGACCAGTAAGAAAACTATTTGTACCAAACAAAACAAAGTGACGTTCAAGCAAGAAAATCTTTTCAACAAACGGCTTAAATATTGTAACAAAGACAACTTTAGTCTTGCGTGACTTTTTGTTGAAACTTCTGTGTTATATCCTTCAAATATAGATATATTGGGACAGTAATGCAAACGTACAATATATTTCCATGCATTAACATTTTTCTCTAAGCAAAAATATTTTAAGTTTGATTTGTATCTTTTTTTTCTGATACTATCATCAGCATATTACTTGATTAAACCCCCCTCTCTAAAAAGAAAAATACCCCTGTGACAATTAATCATTCCAATACATATAAAAACGTTAGAGATGTCACTTTCAAATCAATAATATTCTTTGTCAATAGATTATTACTTTAAGACTAATGATACGTCACAAAGAATAGAAAGATAAATAGATAGATGAACAGATAAAATAAAGTGCAAACCCTCCAGTAAAAGTAATATTCAGGCTTGCTTGAAATAGAACGTTTTTGCATACGTTGGCGAAGGATCAATTTTCTTGTGTCTCCTGAACAACGTACATGAAAATCGTTAAACGAGAAATTGGGTTTTAAAATATTGTGCAGACTAATGCCAGTCATTAATGGAAAAACAAGGGTTGGGTATTTTGATGTTTCTCTTGGTAAATCTCTATTCGAAGCTTTATTTCATCAAGCAATAGCGAAAAGTATAGATAGTTCATTTTAACGCCACATTTTTATTATGATTTGCTACAGTACACAGCGGCTTGAATCTGTAAATATATATATATATATATATAAATATGGTATTTGTTTGATGTAAACTCATAATAATATTTGCTGTTTTGTCAGGCTATATAAAAATATTGGTCTTTTTTCCCAATTTTAACACCGACCGTTTTATGACATCTAACCGACATTGAAAAATATAGCTAAATATATTATTGGCGAAGCCAGATAAATAACCAAGTTTTGACAATGCAGCTTTGACTGAAAAGTGTTTTGAACCATAAACAATATTTAGAACAAGCGAATGTTGTGAACAACACGTTTATTGGAGTTCCTAAATGTTCAGTTATAAACATGGTTTCTGCAAAGACGTTATTACTTTTTATATTAAAATATAAAGATAAACTCCTGTAATAAAGAACATGCTGGAATTCTTTTCCATATCGAATTAAGATACCTCCGAAACGAAACTCAAAAAATGGACACAGTTTCTAAAGAAATAAATAAAATGTTGGAATTGTGAGGCCTTTATTCATCCCAGGAACTAGAAGCTACAAAGAGCTTAGGTGTTTCGTTACCATTCACTCTGTGTCGAGATTATAACAGATTTTTACTGTAAATCCGGAACGTCGTAGTTTTAACTTATATAAAAGAACCTGACGTTAATAATTTGATGCAGCAACGCGCGTCTCCCGGTGAAACAGCGGTAACTCTACGGACTTACAACGCTAAAATTCGGCGTTCGATTCTCCGCGGTGGGCACAGTAGATGGCCCAATGTGTTTGTTTGTTTTGTTTGTTTTGAATTTCGCGCAAAGCTACACGAGGGCTATCTGCGCTAGCCGTCCCTAATTTAGCAGTGTAAGTCTAGAGGGAAAGCAGCTAGTCATCAACACCCACCGCCAACTCTTGGGCTACTCTTTTACCAACGAATAGTGGGATTGACCGTCACATTATAACGCCCCCACGGCTGAATGGGCGAGTATGTTTGGTGTGACGGGGATTCGAACTCGCGACCCCCAGATTGCGAGTCGAGTGCCTTAACCACCTGGCCATGCCGGGCCGGCCCAATGTGGCTTTGCTCGAAAATAAACAATAATGTTTCCGTTTCAAAGTGAGTATTCTTACATGTTGTAGTTTTTTATGGCCCTAATTAACAACAAATATTTAGAAATATTTTTCTTGTTATCCATAAATATTATTTTGAACGTCATTAACAGTATAATTCGAGGGTTGAAAGATTCTGCGCAGGTTGTTTCAATGGTTTACGGAATGCTACAATAGTTTCAACTCAAAATATACATTCTACACGGTAGTTTGTCTTTGTCTTGTAGTCCAATAAAATGCACAAGATGAACGATGATGACTCACTTCTTCTTCTTCTCAAATATGTCGCTACAACCATATTCACCTAACAACCAAACTTTACTGTTAACCATTAATTGTAACGTTTTCCTGACAGATATGATTTTACCAGTGTATCGATGCAAATGATCAATTATGAAAACTACACAGGCTTTACAGTGTATCAACAAACAAACAAAAGTTCTCAGATTGCGGGTGTGTTATAAGTGTGACAGTTAATTCTTTAGCAAGGATGGCACAGTGCTGCTGTCTGTAGTTTAAAATTAACAACGGCGGCACATAGCTTTAGTAGCTCTGCAATAAATATGAATATAGAAACAGAAGTAATATGATACTCTCTCAAGATCCAAACTAACCTTAAATGATTTTTGAAACACTATATATTTTGACAGAATACTTGAAATGAGCATATAATTTCCATTTCTGATACTATTATCAATTAATGTGTAATGCTTAAACAATCATCTAATAGAAAAGTAAATAATTTTTGAAAGTTCTTGCATGAGAGGAAATTAGAGGGATTTCTTTTTTTGCCAATATGATCTGTATCTGTAATAGGCAAAAAGTCTGTTTTTTCTCACTCGTGGGATTTTCTTCCAATAACCCAGTGTAATCGTATCAAAATGATATAAATACCATTACAATATAAATCATATTTCAATGAAAGTAGGAAAGCGAAACAAATCGTTTTTTATATTTCTCTTCGTTGCAGTTTTTAATGTTGTTTTTTAAGATTTTTTTTTGTTTTCATGGTTTTATTAACTGAAATTGATAAGAAATGGGTTTTCAAAAAAAACACGCTAAATTGGAATGAAAATATTTAGAAAACCTCCTAACTGTGAATTTCTGAGCCTCATTTCATGTAGTATATAAGATTTATTTAAATATATAAAACTGTTTCTGCAGTAAAGCATACAGAGAACCACACCCTAGTGTCGTTGAAGCACACCATCGCCACCAATGTATCCTAACTGTTGGATCCGCCCTGAGGCAAATAAGGTTCAATCCGCAAAGCTAAGTCGAACAGGATATCAGCAAAGGTTTCAAATGTCAGAGTTCGTAGTTAACAAAAACATAACATTTTTGTATGATATTTGAATTAAGCTGGATTAAAAGAATCAATGATTAATATATTCGGTTTGAAGTTTTAACGGAAGAAGCTTAACAGAAGCTTGTTAAAATAAACATTAAGCCTTAAAAAAAAGTTCAAAAATCTTTTTCTATAATTAATCTCTACTTTTGTGGATGTATTACAAAAAAAAATAATTTATATTTATTTGCGAACAAACTGAGGTCTTGTTTGACCATAAATGAACTGTAAACCATTTGAGTGTCTTATATTTGATCATCACCCTCCCGCTGACTCAATGTTAAGTATGAGGGCTTATAACACTAAAAGTCTGATTTCGATACCAACGACGAGCAGAGCACAAAAAGTTTATTGTGTTACTTTATGCTCGGCAACAAACAAATATTTGACTATCACTATTTAACAATTAAAACTTTATGTCACGTGCTGTGATGCCTTATCCAGAAAACAACTTGTTTTACATCCGTGCCCAGGTGATTACTGGATTTTATATATATATAAATACATAGACTGTGGAAGGTTTTTAAATGCGCACACAATATTCAAAGCGTCACGAATTCACCCCTCTCTCTTCTATTTTAACTAATGAAGCTTTAATCAATTATGGTCGGGCCACACGCGTATTGTGTGTAAGCTTTCGTGGAGAATAATTAAATTATGCAGAATAAGGGAAACATGGGATTTTAGACCTCTGGGGACACAGGATTGAACGCCTTTCATCCCCACTACATTTTTGAATTACTTTAATTCGAACTATAACATGGGGGAAGAAATGAACAAGAGAAGAATGAATGATGATAGAGAACGTATTGTAGTTGAATAATGCCTACACTGAATCAAACTTGTTTCCTAAAAAAAAAAGGAAAAATAATTACTATTATATAAAATATGTTTTTAATAAGTTCCTTTATACATAATTTTGAGCTTTCAAATTTTGTTAATTCATTTAATATGAAGTTACATTTCAAACATAGGAACAAACGTACAAAACACGTATATATTGTTTAATAACTTCTATAGCCAAGTTTTAGCTTATGCGAATGTAAAAAAAATCCCCTACAATTCTTAAACATAAACTAATTTTTGTTATTTTTATTTTGCCAAAAATACTGCAATTTTCCTGGAGAGCAAATTCCAGCTCTAATATAACTGATTTTAAAACTTATTTTACGTGGATTATCCAAATGAACCTCTTTCGCCAATTAATAAGAAATTTTGCTGATTTATTTATTATTACTGCCACCTGCGTCATTCTCAAGATTGGCTCTAAAGCAAAATTTACATTGTTGCATAATTCCAGCTTAGGTAGTCGACAGTTTTCACCTGCGTCATTCTCAAGATTGGCTCTAAAGCAAAATTTACATTGTTGCATAATTCCAGCTTAGGTAGTCCACAGTTTTCACCTGCGTCATTCTCAAGATTGGCTCTAAAGCAAAATTTACATTGTTGCATAATTCCAGCTTAGGTAGTCCACAGTTTTGATTTACAGTTCGTTTTTATCAATACCTGTATTGTTTCCAATAAAACTTCGGTCTATTTAATAAATTTTGAAGAAGATTTTACTCCTTATAATTCAATTTCAAAATTGAACATTTTCGGAAATATTCTAAGAAAGTAGTTTGAACCTATTCGTGAATATTATCGTCGTCATTGAAGGGGTGTAATGAGTCTGGAAACTCAAGCTTTAGATAAATATTTATGTATTAATACATTTCTGGTTTAAGTTCTTGTCTCTGAAACGGTTTGTTTTTCATAACTAATTTATGAAAATCAAGTGAACCGGTCCCATATATAAGAACCTGTGTGTTTAACTGCTGAATGCGAGGAAGAATTTATGAAATCATATGAAGTAAATAAAAAAGTCCATAATAATAATAATAAACAAGCTGACTGAACACAAGATATCAACCTTAGGATTACAAAAGATGGAGAACATACATTTAAATTAAAAAATACAATACGATAAGTAGTTTAGAAATAACATCTTAAGTAAAGTCTTTAAAACCTAGAAGAAAAGTTTGATCCTTAACAACATTGTCATGTTCCTTTTTTTTACCATTGGATAAACGAGGTTTGATCTTATATTAAAAACTCTCTAAAGCTTCTCATGTTTCAGCAGAAGTTTTTTTCACATGAAACTATAGGAATAAGTTTAATATAAGATGACTAGGGAGCATACAAGAAGTGCAGACGTTTTGTTCTAGGAGAAGATGTACTAGTGGAATATTAAGTTTAACGTTACTATAAGCCAATCCGAGGACTTTTCAACGAAACTCTTTTGTGTTTACACAAGCTTAAAAGAGAGCAGAGCTCATTTTCCTTGTCAAACATTATAAAGTATTAGAATACGTCTGTGTCTGATGTGTTCCACTTTTCATCCACCGATATGTTGACTCAGATGTCTGAACCGTTTGTATATAAAATGAAGATTCTGTCACGTCTCGCTACTATAAAAAACACACACACACAGAAACTAAAACTTTCAGAGAAATGGAAATAAACAGTATTCTGAAGTATTTTCTGCTCATAGAAACTAGACAGTAGATGTGATGACAGCTCAACAGAATAAAAAAAACAACATGTACCGTCGTTCTAGGTTCAGTAAAGCTTTCAACCAGGATTTTTTTTATATATACAAGACGTAACAGCTGGTTCAAGACTAAAAAATTCTTAAATTCAGAGCATTTGGAGCCTAAGCACATATTGTGCATATCCAACATTTTACGCTGTAAGTCACTTTTATGTCCCTTTCAAACATGATTAGAGAATAAAAATCTGGACATTTTAAACTTATTTTTTGCTAATATTTGCTATGCCTTTTTCTCGGTCTTTCATTCTTGTGTTTTATAAATATAATTCGATTATACGTGACTATTAAATTTCATTACGTTTGGTAAGTTATGTTAATGTAATAGTTTTGTTTCTGCTGTACAAATTATATTATTGCCAGTGTCAATAAAAAGCGAACAATGACATCAAAATCAAGTTCTGAATTAGACTATTTCTTGAAACTATAAAATCTCTAATGTTCTAAGTTATTCTTTCCAATAGTCATTTACTTTAAAATTTTTCTCATGTGGGTTCTTTCTACTGCATGTCAACAGATAAATTTTATTTCCCAAGAGAACCTCACAAGAAAAAAAAAGAGAACTAGGTACGATTTAAGCTTTCCGCCACCGACGGGAAGCGCAGTGGAATATATATATTAAATATAAAAATGATTTTTGTCTCATATGGGAGACTCCTGGTGGATAAATATAGAGGTATAACAAAAAAGATTGACTTCTCAAACTGAATAAACTTTTATCTACTTACTAAGTGTCAAAGCAGTTTAACCCCTCACAGAAGAATCCAAGTTAGGAGAGGTTTAAACCTCCAATGAGAGAGTAAAATAAGGTTTTGTCTCTCCATTTGTGATCCCACTTTGGTAGAGTAAAATAAGGCTTAAGCTTTTCCAACTGGGATCCATCAGTGGGAGAGTAGAATAAGGCTTAATCCACTCCAACTAGGATCTGTTGTAGGAAAGGCTTTAGCCTCTCATAATAAACAGTCTTTAGTGTGCTTTACATGAAACCTATTGATTTTTTTTATTCACCCAAGAAGGAATCACTGGTAAAGAAAATAAGTTATCATCTTACATTCGGCTGGGTTGTTCAGAAATGTTTGCTTAGTTGTTTTCTCACTCAAGAGTGTGGGTAGAAGGGGGAAACTTTGGTATAAATAAAATACTTAGATTGTGCAAAATTAAACCAAACTTAAATGGATATGTCATTGTCTATTTTACTTACTAGATGTGAAGACGATTTTAACTTATTTCAGGAAATATTAACTATATAAAAAGAATTAAACTAAGCCCTCATTAAGCTTTTAGTATAAACCGGAGTTTTACTGACTTATTATTGCAACAGCTTTGTTTACGAAAAATGGAATTAAGCTATAACGCAAATAAGTCTCTCAGGCCTAGTTATGTTCACAGTGGCTTTAACAAATAATGCTAAATTGGTTTGACCTACCGGAGGGAAGCTTTGTCTTACGAACGTTAAGCTAAGCCTGATCACGTTACATAAAATTTTAGTATATTTTAATCGCTAAGCACCAAGTTATCTTAACTTGTATCATCATAGGGAAATTAAGCCATGCTTAAATCAAACTATTCGCTATAATATCATTTTAGTGGATTTAACTCGCAAATAACCAAGTTGACTTGATTTGACAAAAGGAAACTTCGCTGTAGAGATATTTAGGCCTAAGTTAAGCTACTCACTATAGCTTTGTTGGTTCTAGAGTAAAGCTACATTGGTCTATCTGCTGTGCCCAACGCCGGAAATCGAACCTCGCCTTTTAGAATTACCCCTGTCCCACTGGGAGATTCATTATAGCACAAGTCTTAGTGGATTTTACCCGTTTAGCACCAAGTTATTTCGACTTGCCAAGGGGAAACTTCACAATAGGGAATTCAAGCTAGATCTAAATTAAACTATTCACCATAGCAAGGCTTTAGTGTATTTTATTTGCTAATGACCAAGTTATTTTGACTTGCCAATGGGGAAACTTCACCAGAGGGAGACAACGCTAGGACGAATTTTAGTTGCTATTCTTTGCACGTACATTATAATATAACTATATGAGAAAAAGGAACTATCTGTGAATTTCCTTAACAAACAGAAAGTAACTATATGTAATTCAAAATCTAATAATATATTGAAATAAAATACTTTACATTGATGTGATTGTGTATCCTAGGCTTATGTATATATAATACACGGATAACTTCAAAATCATGACATTAATGACATGAATGAGTCAAAATATTTTGTATTTTCCATTATATGATATGTCATCGAAAAAATCTTTATAGGTCAAACCAAGAATTATAGACATAAAACATATCTATATGCACCCAATCTGTGCTTTAAACATATGCGTTTTTATTGATATTATTGTTTTTTGTCATTAAGTTTAGTTGTTGAGA
>NW_013665934.1:483128-501773 GCF_000517525.1 Limulus polyphemus
GATGATGATGATGATGATGATGAGATGACGTTAGAAATTTTAAATTATTAGAAAAATAGCAGTTTTTATAATCTGATTCTAATGTTTGCATTAAATTGTCTAGATAGAGGATTATGAATCACTTAGAAAAAAAGAAAGTATTTGTAATAATTAGTAATTATTGTAATTATTTCAAATAACTTCAACTTTTCGCAGTTCTTTTCCAACAAACATTCAGCAGAAAATTTTCACTCCTAGTAAACTGTTTCCTCGCCCCCACCCCCCAGTAGCACAGCGGTATGTCTGTGGACTTACAACGCTAGAAACCGGGTTTCGATACCCGTGGTGGGCAGAGAACAGATAGCCCATTGTGTAGTTTTGTGCATAGATTAAAACAAACAAACTGTGCTTTTGACTTTATTTTGTAAATGATAAGTCAAGCCTGAATCATAACTAAATCATTAGATAAATAATCTAATCCAAAACAAATGCTTTGGCACTATGGGTTTAAAAATGGTCAACCTTCAAAGACAGTAAAATAGAGATATTTGAAATGAATATGCTTATCAGTGGTGTTACTGTGACTAAACAAAAGATAAATTATATATTGATGAATATCAAAATATTCTTCACAAACTTTATAATCGTGGAACGAATTCAACTCAACCTTTCATATCCCAAATCTCGTGAACGCGGTGTCTAGGTTCATTTTTGATTTCAATTACGCGACAAAAGTATACATATATATATGACACGTTTTGTACTTTTGTCTTTAGTTGAAGTTTATGCTCACGAAAGTAAAAGGCTAAGAAGGACCGGTTCAGGCACTGCTATACGTAGAGTGTAGCAGAGCCATAAGATGACTTTAATGTAGTGCTAACGTGCCTTTTGGATTAGAAATGACTTTTAACATTAACTGCGCCTGTCTGTTTGCTTAAAAACGTTCTCAGTCGGGTTAATGGCCTTAAATCACGAAAGAAGTCTTTAAAGCGTGATAGGCGCAGTACACGCAATCACACTTTATCAACAGTAAACCATGAGCACGTATATGCGTATATACATGTTATATGTGAAACATGTGTTTATATTCCTGTGATATTTTACACAAATTAGCTCAATCACCCAGATCGCCCTTTTGCTTAATTAAACTTAGGCTTTACTAAACCTTAGACAGTTGATACCGTAACCGAGAACTGTGGTTTCTACTAAGGCAAGACTTAGTCTAATTATTTTTCTGAATTGTCTACAAGTAAGATTTAACTCATTCTACGGATTTTGTATTTATTCGTCAAGCTTTTCCATTAAGAGTTTGGAAAAATCTAACATTTCATATACTTATATATATATTATATATACATATATATATATACAAAACACTATAAATATAACATTTCACATACTTATATATATATATTATATATACATATATATATATATATAACACTATAATTCTTCAACTTTGTTATATTTATCTATAGGTGCAAAACTTGTATATGATTTGGTTATATATATATATATATATTTGTGTGTGCTTGCGCGCGCGTAACAATAAAATGAAGGGTACTTAGTAATATTTATATAATTACTAATAAATTTATAATTAAATATAGTATGCTATATGTGTATTTCATATATCTACACGTATGTGCTTTCCTTTGATTGTAACCGTTTTTATGAGTTGTTATTGGGTAGTAAATCTGCGAAATCAGTGCTTTCCGGTTGTATTGAAACTAAATAAATCAAAAGGACCAAACTACTGGTAAATACACACACACACACACACACATATATATATATATTATTCCAGCGCAATTAAAATATATTTAGATTGACTATATATATTATATCTGACATACATTGAGAGAATTTATGTTATACTTCCTTTAGCAAACGATTGAGACAGTGCATTTATGTATAAGCACTCAGGGTTAGCTAGCATAAAAATGTTATCTTTACTACAGTAAAATCTCATAGGCTGCAGGCGTACGTGGCCGTAGTTAAAGTTTTTACATGTTAATTTATCGTATTAAAAAAGCTTTATTTTTTGTTCCACATTTTACTCTCACCATATCTTTAGGGAGTCATAAGTTTCACTGTTTTGTAGATAAGCGCAGGCTGTAACTAATATATTCTTCGCCACTGTAGCAGCATTAGACAAGCAGCCTTGATTTGTCAGACCCATCGATTAGCATCCCTCTACATTGAGACTTGTCCGCAGAGCAAGTTGGGTAGATACAGTGGAGTCGCACGAGGCGTAATTCGGAGCTGCAACTATGACATTTTTTTTTTCTTTTTGTCGATGAAAATCAGCAGCTGTATTATTATTTGGTTGATGCAGCCATAATGTGTTTGTGTGTTTTGTTTTTATATAAATATTTCGGTTTCTTAAATAATTAACACTCATAAAAAATCTCCGTTCTTTGCTCACTATGGTGTCTATGTTTTGATTTAAAATAGAATACTAGCGTTAAATTCTAGAGAACGGTATTTAAGGTGGGAATTACTCCTAAGAAGGTAAAAATATTGTAATTTTTTCGCTAGCAAAACAGGTTGCAATGGTACAGATACGTAAGGTTTGTTTCACTGAACGAACACCAGTCGGAGTAGCGAAGAACCGATCACAATTCCCCTGTTATATCAGTCTTATTAGTTAGGCAAGGCTACTGTAAGACAAATACGGGCTTTCATTGTATCATCTCATAATAAATGACAAAGAACAAAACAGGGATACGGCAAATAAAGCTCATGTGATCCTGAAATTAAAGTTATTCACGGAAAATCATGGAAACTAAACAGGGAAAATAAAGGACAACCGATCAATAAACAAACAAGGAAATTTGAAACAAGAGAAACGTTAACAGGATATACGATGGATGAATAGGCAGAGCAGCTGTAAAGAGCAGGCATTCACCGTCTGGATAAGACAGGAAATGTGAGGTACAAAACTGGTATGATCAAAGGAACTGGTAAAAAACGATTTTCATCGTACCCTTCTTCTCGACTGGAGTTTAAACCGAGTCAAAGCTGAAATTTGTGCGACAGGGGCAATCAAAAAACAGACAGACACATGGATTTAGAAAAAAAAAGTCAATAAAACTATCTGTTAATAATTTATTGCATGGTTTATTGAGTTAGTTATTAAAATCGTAATAAAAGTAATAAATCATCCAGCACTGAGAAAGCTTTGACAGAATATTATCACTTCTGACATTATTGATTCCTTTGTTTTCACACAAATGGTCAAGTCGGACTCGCAATCTGAAGGTTGCGGGTTCGAATCCCCGTCACACCAAACATGCTCGCCATTTCAACCGTGGGGGCGTTATAACGTGACGGTCAATCCCATTATTCGTTGGTAAGAGAGTAGCCCAAGAGTTGACGGTGGGTGGTGATGACTAGCTGCCTTCCCTCTAGTCTTACACTACTAAATTAGGGACGGCTAGCGCAGATAGCCCTCGTGTAGCTTTGTGCGAAATTCAAACGAAACCATCGGGTTGGACCTGGTCACTTCTCAGCAAATAAAGAAAAAAAGAAAAAGTTTGCTTGTCCTAGGGAAATATATCGTAAATACTTAACTAACTGATTCAAATAACTGACAATCGGGTGTAGTCCAGCAAGGTGGATTATACTAGCTAGAGAAAAATAATTCACAAACAATGTTATAGTGCTTAATTGTATTGTCGCTTACGTTAAATGTTTTCACAGACAAACAAAATGCGTGTAGTTTAATCGAGAAATTAGAGGACTTTTCTTCTTTAATAAAGGGTTTTGGAACGTTAGTTTGTTTTAAGAAATATACTGGTTTTTTGAAGAGGGAGTAGTTAACTTACACAGTAGATTGGGAACTGTATTTTTGCTTTTGTCATTGTGTTATATTGGCATAGCGGTTTAAGTGAGGCTTAAATAAACGCATTATTTCTCAACTCAGTGCCCCCCTAGTGGCACAGTGGCATGTCTGCGGACTTACAACGCTAGAAACCTGGTTTCGATACCCATGTTGGGCAGAGACTAGATAGCCCATTGCATGTTTTATTGAAACAGAATATAGCAAAATAACAAATCCAGTGTACACAATAATATTAGACAATCACGTAAAACGTCAAATTTCGTATTTGTGATATAACTGTATTATAATACTGTATATGTATACGAACGTATAGCTGAATACGTGTCATTTTAATATATAAACAAATCCTATACACATTATTTAATATTTGAGCCATATTGCTGTATAAAAGCTACAGTAATTATAAATAACTAGATTGTACGCTGTTCGTTCAAGATTTACGTCTTGCTGTAAAATTGTGTACGTTTCGGAGCTTGAAGAAAGGGATCTCTTTGAATGCGGACAACAACTAGCTCTTGTCAGAGATCCATTATATCTTCAACAACAACAACCACTATTCAAGTGTGGTACTATGCTCTGAAAGCTTGATAAAGGTGTCTTTGGATGCGGACAACAACTAGCTCTTGTCAGAGAGAACTATTATATCTTCAACAACAACAACCATTCAAGTGTGGTGCTATGCTCTGAAAGCTTGAATAAAGGTGTCTTTGAATGCGGACAACAACTAGCTCTTGTCAGAGATCCATTATATCTTCAACAACAACAACCACCATTCAAGTGTGGTACTATGCTCTGAAAGCTTGAATAAAGGTGTCTTTGGATGCGGACAACAACTAGCTCTTGTCAGAGAGAACTATTATATCTTCAACAACAACAACCATTCAAGTGTGGTGCTATGCTCTGAAAGCTTGAATAAAGGTGTCTTTTGATGCAGACGTCAACTAGCTCCTGTCAGAGAGAACTATTATATTTCATATAACATTTACTTTTCGTACATCAACCAAGTAGAATGTTTCAGTAAATTATACGCCTCTGTACTGTTGTGTAGATTCGGTTTGTACTTTAATATCCATCAAATATATAGCAGATAGCACGCGAAGGAGAGAGTTTGACAGATCATCGTTAGAGAAGTCTTATTAAAAATGAACAGAGTTCTGATGCTTTAGCTGATCCAGCTTGTATTGATGGGTGCACTGATTATTTTGAACGGGTACTAGACGCATTATGTGGATACCAACTAGTGAGTTGTTGCGATGTGACACTAATTATCAAGGAAACTAACGTTTTCCATCTTTCAGTGACGTATGAAAAGAGTTGGGAAAGACGTAGGTTGTGCGAAGCACGCAGACATCCTGTCTTATATCAGTAATAAAATCACGTCAAGAAATTAAGTTTATGGTACGGTATACGTAGTCAACTGTTTTGTGTGCATTTTTTAAAGACTTAACTGCGAATCGCATGGTTAGAAAAATAAACAGTTAAGACGCAAAACTATTTACTTTATAGTTTCAACACATTAAGCAATTTTTGCAGCCAAACCCCAAGATGTTTGTAAGGAATTTATTATCAGCTTTCTGAAAAAGTAATTTTTGTGTGGTATTTACTGAAGTATTGTAAAATAGAGATATTTGTTATTAAATATACTCCGTGCGACTCGTTTTTTTTCCCTCCTTTTACCATGGGTGTGATTGTTGAAGAAACTACGTAAAGAAAACACGAACCGATTTATAAAGATATTGCTAAGGTAATAAAACATCTCGTTGGAGATCCTATTTTCATACCCAATATGAAGCCCTTATCCAGTAATTTAGGCTTAATGATTTATTACTCATAAATAAATTTCTGTAGGCTAAGTGACATCTTAACATGCTTTCAAACTAATTAACAAAGAAACCGACATTGGTTTAGTAGTTCTTGTCAGATAGACTATTAGTCGGCTGGGCGTGGCAAGTGGTTAGAGTGCTCGAGCTGTGAACATGAGGATACACGATTCGTGTATCGTTGTACCAAAACGCGCACTACACTTCGTGTGATGGACGCACTATAAGAGTAACAGTCAAACTCCACGATTCGATCAGACAAGAGTAACCCAAGAGTTGACAGTAGGTGTTATTGACTGCTCTCGTTTACAATCATGGACGGGCATGTGAAAATAGCCCTTGCATTACTTAGCGCAAAAAAATTAAAATGTAAACCATAAAGCAAAGAAGAATATTAATCACCATAAAAGTAAGCGAATAAATCCATTCTATGGTTATGGAGACAATGTTCGAATGAAAATAAAATTAATAATCACAATTAAGTACTCTTAGTTTTAATGTCTTAAATTCACGAAACTATAACATTTCTCTTTAAAATATTATCATAGATACATAAATATACGCGATTCTGGTATATGCATATCCAAGTCTTACAACTGGACAAATTTAACCATTTTTCTAATTCATTTCGTGTTTTACTGTTAAATTAATACGGAATATTCTGACTGTTTTTCGTTTTTCTCCTTGTAAAAACTCAAACATTAATACGAAAGACATATGTGAAGTCCATAAACATTAGTTTCTCATCTTCATATTTTTATCAGAATTCAAACATTAATGACAATTCTATCCTGCACATTTTCAAAATAAGTTTGTTTGTTTTTTTCCCCACTTTGATTAAACCTGGAACAGGAATTATCTAAAATCAGGAATGCTTCTTCTTCTTCTTCTTAGCATGGCCAGGTGTTTAGGGTGCTCGACTTGCAATCTGAGAGTCGCAGGTTCGAATCCCCATTCCACCAAACATGCTCACCCTTTCAGCCGTGGGGGCGTTATAATGTGACGGTCAATCCCACTATTCGTTGGTAAAAGAGTATCCCACGAGTTGGCGGTGGGTGGTGCTGACTAGCTGCTTTCCCTCTAGTCTTTCACTCTTAAATTAGGAACAGCTAGCGCAGATAACCCTCATGTAGCTATACGCGAAATTCAAAAACAAACCAATTTTCTTCTTAGAAATTTTAAACTTTTTAAATAATAATTCTTTAAAGCATATTCTCGAAGTTTATAAAGGCTTTACTAACAGTAGATATAATTAATGTTTTAAAAATTGCAACAAATCTTTGGAAGTATTTTATTAATGCTTCAATAGAAAAATAAAATTCCATAACTCAATATTTGTTTGGATTTTAACATGTGTGAAAGCGTAATTTCAATAGCAAACCAATACTTAAGGATTTTTCTAAAGCAGACCATCTGGGAAGAGAATGCTATAAATAAACACGTCTTAAAAAATATAAGGTTATTGACGCGTTGAGAAAAAGCTTTTATATTTTACTTATCATAACCAGTATTTTACCAAATTAACTGCCATAGTTCGAACCCGGTGTAGGGACTGTTATAGTATATAATCGTTAATTTTAGCAATAAGATATTTTAATGTTACTAATATGTATTTCCATTCACGTATTATAATATTATAATTAGACCGCAAACAAAAATATGTATTTATACGTACTTGCAAACACATGGAGTACTAGTTGTTTTTTTCATAGATGAATATGCATGTCTGGCCCCTTTTTCAAGCCCTGAAACTACTTGTATCACCCACCAATTGAAAATGTATTTACTTTATAAAGTATATACTCAGGCAGTTTCCTATCTCAAGTCATTAAATAGTTCAAATAAATGTATTCAGGATAGTCCACATTCAAGCGGTTGGATGTCTGTCTACTTTGTATACTAACACTGAACGATACGTTTCACTACAAGAGATATAACGAGTTCCATCTCTTGATATTTAATATTTTTATGAGAATTTAGTGTATGTGTTCATACACATAGCAAGTTCATTCATTTATGTCCCCCCAGGGATTCTTGATATGAATGTAGCCTATTCAACGTCTTTAATATCATAGGAATGATTCTATTCTTCATCTTCTTCTCTCTTCTGTTGTTTTCATTTTTTTTTCTTTTATTTCTGCTATGTAACTCTTTTTTTTTTCTCAATGGTGCTGATTCCAGATATTCTTATGGGATATTTTTCTTTTGATAACGCATGCGTGTAAATGTTCCATAAACAGAGCCATTTAATGATTATTTGCTGCAGTGAGTTTTATTAATAAGTGTTTTATATCTCACTATGGTAAGCTTAAGAACTTACAAAATTAATTAATTATACTACCAGTAGTAATAAAGTATTACCTGTCTGTATGCATTTTGTCCTTATTTGATTTTTATATTTGTTGTTAAGCACGAAGCTACACAATGGGCTATTTGTGGTGTGCCCATTTTTCTCTGAAACTAAAAACAGAAAATTGGGATACCTATCTCGCTTGTGACAAAGGGTGAAGTTGCTACCAGAAAGAGATGTCTTTGTACTTTTGTTTTTTCCATGCTGATACTGAAGGTTGAGTTTGAAACTGAACATTGACGGACAGTCTGTGAATTGTAATCTCACCGAGAAGACAAGAACCCAACACTTTACGCCATCCAGCCTAAAATTTCCCGAGAGATGAAGAGAACACGATGTGAAGTAAAACTGATTCATCCATTTAAATTCGACTCGTACCATTTCTCGGGGGAACTCTGCCACTTCCTATTTCTAAAATACGTTTGTATCTAGCTAAACCTAAATTTCCCTTACCACATCAATCAAGCCGAAAAAAATAGAATTTGGACCCTTTTCTTGTTTTTATTTATATATATACGTGGTTAAGATTCACTATAAGTAGGACCAAAGTAAATGACTAGAGTAAATAAACGAATTATTTTCGCAATATAAACAGTTGTATTATACAAAGATTAAAACTTATAATATCTCGAACAAATCACATAAAAAAAAGCTTTTCAGTAGGATATTGTTACATTGAAAAATACATGCTTACATGGGTGTGCATAGAGAAATCTAAACAAATAGATTCAAACAGTAACGCTCTTTAGTATAAGTTATTTGGTTTGAAGGTCTTATCTAAACCCAACATTGCCCGTAACAAATGCCTACTGGTTCATCCGTAATGGTAACACATTTCCATTTTATCTAGCAAGCAGGAAGTAAGCGGTTATCTCAGTTATCCTTAATATCCTGCGAAACTTTAGGTCTTTCAGTAAGCTGTTATGCCTGCGTGTTTTACCGAGACAAGATTCTGGGCTTTTATTGAAGTTTTCACTTGAGCAAAAGAAGAAAAAAAATTGAATCAAGGATGGTTTACCAAATACATGCAGTGATTGAAAGTTGCGTTTACAGTTACGTTATTGGAATTACTGAGCGACGTTTGAGTGACAGTATTTATTGGATGAAATGTGCAAGGTATTTTCTAAAGTACTGGGGTTTTTAACTAATACCCTTATACTGAGTGACAGTATTTATTGGATGAAATGTGCAAGGTATTTTCTAAAGTACTGGGGTTTTTAACTAATACCCTTATACTGAGTGACAGTATTTATTGGATGAAATGTGCAAGGTATTTTCTAAAGTACTGGGGTTTTTAACTAATACCCTTATACTGAGTGACAGTATTTATTGGATGAAATGTGCAAGGTATTTTCTAAAGTACTGGGGTTTTTTAACTAATACCCTTATACAGCCGGCTCTGGCATGGCTCAAGTCCTTCAAACGCATCACTCTGTAATAGGTTAAGAAGAAAACACAGTCAAACATTGTATTTGTACTTCGGAAAATTAAAACAACAAATCAATTTAAGCAAACAAGCATATTATAATTTCTTATAAATAAACTTTACCTGATTATAAATGTGAATGACTAAATATAAGTCTGAAGATTATTCATTATTTGAGAAGGTTATGATGTGCTTGCGATTTAGAGTTAAAAAACGGTAATGAGTGACTTGTTCCTGTAAACGGTAATGAGTGATTTGTTCCTGTAAACGGTAATGAGTGATTTGTTCCTGTAAACGGTAATAAGTGACTTGTTCCTGTAAACGGTAATGAGTGACTTGTTCCTGTAAACGGTAATGAGTGACTTGTTTCTGTATTTTCAATAAGTGACTTGTTTCTGTATTTTCAATAAGCGACTTGTTCCTGTATTTTCAATAAGTGACTTGTTCCTGTATTTTCAATAAGCGACTTGTTTCTGTTTTTTCAATAAGCGACTTGTTTCTGTATTTTCAATAAGCGACTTGTTCCTGTATTTTCAATAAGTGACTTGTTCCTGTATTTTCAATAAGCAATTGGTTGAATGATATTTAACTAATCAAGAATAAAATTATAAAAATCTAACATTTCCTTATTTTTTTATGCTGCAAATTTTTATTTTTCAATATTGCTATATGTTGTATAAGATACTTTATCGTAACACATTAAATCTACTTAAATAATTTTGTTCCAAAGGAAAAAATGTTATTTCTTTAATTATAATAAATCTGTCACTGCTCCATTTGATCCCAACTTTGTTTAAGTCTGGAATTTGTGGGTGGATAAAACATGGCAAATTTCAGTCACGGTATTTTTCGTCTCTGTTTTTTTCTGTAGTTAAATCTAAATAAAGTTTTACAGTTTCTTCTGTTTACAGTTGACTTTTCTAGAGAAATATGGATAAGAATACCCGTTTAAACAGACAAGGATCCAGACTACGAAGACAGGAATGGCAGGACTACAGCTCCTCCGAGAACGAAGAACTTGATCCCCAGAAAGATTACTGTTACAGAGAAGATCACACCCATCAATATGAGGATCCAAGGAGTGTTGGAGATCCAAGAAAGCAAGTAGCTGGTAGGTAATAGACTCGTTTAAGCTTCACAGATCTAGCTTTTTATTCATTTTGATATACTTATAAAATAGAGTAAAAAAAATTCAGCATCACTAAAGGGCTATAAAAGGAATATTTTCTATTGTAACTTTCAACCCGAAGTCTATTAAATGTGCATAGAATTTGCCGTTGACTTTTTCAATATCTAACAAAATCTATATGTCACAGTCAGTGATAAAAAGTCAAATTTATGCGTAAATAACAGATTATATATAAATCTATTCAGATTGATAGAAAACTTGTGTTAATTTTAAGGCCCATCTCTCTCTACACAGTATTTTTCTTTCCACAGTTTATATATAGTGCGTTGCATTCCTTATTTGTGAGTATTATCTAGCAACGCTTACTCCCCATAGCACCTGTATTAACTTCTAAAGCTCATTTGCCACATGAAGTTTCTTAGCTTTGTAAATGGTCAGCTAGAAATATTTTTCTATTATTTTAAATCTTTCATAAGGCTTTATTCTCAGTCGATAAAAGACTTGGTGTCAGTGTTATTTTCCACAAATTGTGTACATTTAAGCCATGTTTTAAAATATTCAGAACGATTAAATTCTACATCAAAATTAAAATGGGAATCACTAGGAAATAATACAATGCTAAGTGAATTAAAGAAACCATTATTAATAGTTCCTAAATCAATAAAATGGTGAGTAAACGTATTTCTAATGACATTCTGAAGAAAGAAATGTGCTCATACATTTTTTCATTGCTTTGCAAAAAGCAGACATGAAACAATATGCCTGATTCACTCTGTAAAATTATTACTTCTTAAAAATTAATATATATATATTTAAATATATACGAATATATTTTCTAATATCATTGGTTAACCATTAGTGATGAAAAATTCTAGTCTCAGAAAATGTTCTAAAGTTATTTTTCATAAAATACTCATTAGTCTGGCATTAGTATCGCTCATCATGAGATCAAATGTGTGCAGTTCCAAACTCATAAGAAATTCGAGTATAAAATAAATCTATATTACCTAAACCTGATGTATATCTGAAAAAGCAAAGCACGTTTATTCTTATTAACTTTATTATTTGAGCCAAATCAGTTCCATCTACTGCGTACAATTGTCCTCCCAGCTCGTTTTTAAAACTATAATATTTAATCTGCATCACTACTGCCAACAACCAGGTGGAGCCACCTCCTAAATTTAGCAGTGCAAATAAAACGTTTTGTTGGACATGTTTTAGGTGCAAAAATTACTAGACGTTCTTTTTTTTTTTCATTCCATTTACTTACCATATCCAGTTTTATAGTTAATTCGTTTGTCACTTTACCAGATTATAAAATTTGGTTCTCATAGTTGTTGCAATCGACTTGCTCCAAAAATATTTAAACACTAGCTTTAATTCTACGTATTTCGAAGTTAAGAATACGAGGTTTTGTTTACAATGAATCACAAAAACGTAGACATGCAAAAGTTAAAAAAACCAACAACGTTAATTGAACACTATTTAAAGAATGTTTGCCACATTTGTGAAATGGAAAATTTGAGGACAGCTAGTAAAGGATTTTGGACAAATGCAAAGATTATGAATGGTGATAATTGATGAGTAGTATACTGAAGCTCCTTCTCGATTGAAATTTCTTGATGATAATTAAATCCACCAAGACTTAATAGCTGCAGATGAAGTATCACATGGGATATTAAAATACTGAATGACATTAATTGTTTCTGATGACAAATCTTATGAATCTCAATAGATCGCACTATTATATTCGGATTTTAATTTTAAAAAAAAAAGTTTTTTTTCTTTCTGGGATTGCTAGTTAAAAATTAAATTACAGTATTAAAAAACAATAGACAACAAAATCCTCAACACGAGATTCAAAGGCAAGTTAGAAATATTCATAAACATGCCTCAATTTAAGTTTCGGATAAATCAGGTAATAACTTTTCCCTTTTAGATCATAAAATTAATAACGTAGTTTAATACATTTATCACTTTTTTACCTTTAGAACATATATTTTTCATCGAATCCTGAGACCATGAAAAGAGTTTTGAAATTCTAAGTTATTTTTTATTGAATTATGTACAATCAAAGAAAGTGAAAGCAAAAAAAAAACAACAACAACTAAAAACATAAACAAGTCTACATATTACAGCTGATCCAGGTCAAGGGTTTCAACTAAAAACATAAACAAGTTGACATATTACAGCTGATCCAGGTCAAGGGTTTCAACTAAAAACATAAACAAGTCTAGATATTACAGCTGATCCAGGTCAAGGGTTTCAACTAAAAACATAAACAAGTTTACATATTACAGCTGATCCAGGTCAAGGGTTTTGGTTTCTACCCACTGAAAGAATAAATCTTCCACCCTAAGGGTTTCAAAATACACTGTATTTACTGCTACACAAAGGGGAGGGGGGGGAGAAAGATGTGTATAGGCAGCCCAAAGCTCTTTTGTTCGCAAATAGGTTTATTAGAAAATTAATAAAAGCAAATATATGGAGAAGTTGGGTTTTTAGTAATACAAATGCTTAACTAATGTTTGAATCAAGTCTAGTTAAGTTTACTTAGTTCGGGTGGATAGATTATTTATTGCCGTATTATGTAAGCCAGTCAACAGAAATATTATCTTCACATGAACCAATAAAAATACTCTTATCATGAACATGCATCTCCATTACTATTAAAACATTTATGGGATTCCATCTGGCTTGTTACTTACATCCAGATACATTTTAGCTGTTAACATGTCTAACATTATAGTTTAGGATGTCTACGAGATAAAAGTGTTTGAGCCTAAAATATGAAAAAAGGATTATATAAGATATCAATACACAATGAAGGTTATTATGATGTTCCAGTTGGTAGTTTGTGAGTAGAAAAGATAATTATAGGATAAAATACATCAAAAGGCTTAGCAGAGAATCTGAAGGGGATCGGACTATTTCCAGTAGTTAAGCCTAAATTCGAATATAAATAACATATACTACATATGGGAACCACTGCCGAATATTCAGGATAAATATCTTTATCTTGGTAGTTTTTTAAATCTCGTAACCGTGATATTTTGAAATAATGCATAATTGCATAATTTTGCATAATTAGATGAAACAATAAATGATGAAATGAATGATACGGTTGTAAACTTTCATTATTGATAAATATCGATCTGTAAACGTATTCTTCAGTTTTAGAGAAGATTTTAAAGTTATATATATATATATAGTATAACTAGTGAGTGATATAAAACCAGGATTCTCGAAACATTAATTATTTTATAGTTTCTCATTAGACTGATATTTATGTTTTGAACCCATACGTAAATAAGTACGTAAAGCCATCTTCTCCGGTTGAGCATTGGCTAGATTTACATGTACTGCCCGTTTCCACTGGCAACGGCAGAATACATTTTCATGGCCAGTTACATTAGCCAATCACAGAACAAAATGTAACATAAGACGAACCAGAGATGCCAAGTGAACGTGAGCAAGTCTTCTTACAAACAAGTATCAATTCAAGATTGAGTCCCTTTGTCTGGAGGCAAACATTCAATAATAAATGGGTGATAATTTAACAAACAAGTATCAATTCAAGATTGAGTCCCTTTGTCTGGAGGCAAACATTCAATAATAAATGGGTGATAATTTAACAAACAAGTATCAATTCAAGATTGAGTCCCTTTGTCTGGAGGCAAACATTCAATAATAAATGGGTGATAATTTACAGATTTCTTATAAATGATCAAAATAATGCTGTATTCAAAACACGCTTTGAAAATTTACAGGTCAAAATCTTAGACAATTTGTTTCTGAGATTAGATAGCTTAGAAAGAATCGCAAAACGTGTCGTTGGTACAAAGATATCAGTAAAAAAAAAGAAAGAAATTCGTCAGAATTCCGACTGCTCTTTGTATATTTAACACCTACATTATTATAACAATATTAACGTTACACACTACAAAATTACTTTTGAACAGAAAAAACATTTGGATGTTTTGTGTAAACACGTTTTATTCGAAGGTATAATTATTCTCATTTCCTATTGCTAACAACAATAATATCTATAGTTTTATTTATGCGTTGGTTTAAGGGGAAAATAATGCATTCTAGAATATATGAGCATATAAAACAAATCCAATAGATCGGTTATCCTGTAATAGTGTTTGAAGGATAAATAATCCCTTTCTTTAAAAAAAAAATGTCCATATAACCTACGTATCAACCACATTACCATTTGCTAAATAAACAATATCATGACTGTTTTCTTATGTTTTGTATATACTGTATAAAAGAGTACATTGAACAGAATCGTCTTAACAGAATAAATTCAGATACGCATCAAATCGGTATTTACAAGTGAAACTAAAAATTATTACAATTATCATTATATATTTGAGATATCTTATTAGTGAACTAGAGAATTCGTATCCTGATATGTGCGCTGTGGTACAAATACCACAGTGTAACTAAGTATAGAGCAATAAAATTTCCAAAATTATATACAACTTTTCAGTATCTAACTGACTTTGCATCCAATGTCAGTAACATCCAGCCACTTATCTATCTGTCGCCCCCTAGTGGTTCAGCAGTATGTCTGCGGACTTACAACGCTAGAATCCGGGTTTTGAAACCCGTGGTGGGCAGAGCACAGGTAACTCATTGTGTAGCTTTGTGCTTAATTACAAACAAACAAATCTATCTGTCTGCTATCATATATCTATATGTATCTCTCTCTATTGGTATGGGTTTGATATGATCAGCCACACTTAATCCGGAGGGGATGAATAGGGAGGGGCACCTACCCACTACCTCGGAAGTTAAGGTTCTAGTAATTTAGATTTTTTCCGTTTATTGTCCACTCTTAGTAAAACGAAAAGTTTACTAGTTAGAAATGTTTACATTTATTTAATGAAATGACAAAAACTTTTTTCTCAATCTTTGAAATGCCCTTTTCGAATCCTTTGGTAATTTGGCATACCCAATCCTTGAATCCCGAGTACGTCATTTATCTTTGAAGATATCTTTAAAGAATACAATGAATAACAGAAATAACAGTTAATTTCTATTTGGAAAAACAACAACAAAATCTCATCAGAATTATGTAAAGTTCTCAAACCATTACTAAAAAAAAAACAAAAAAACATTTACTCGAAGTAGGCTTAGGCAAACAGTGTAACACACAGTGTGATTAATAGAAAAGGCAACGTAGTATCCTAGTTATATGATTTACTTGATAATCGTAATCAACTACCTAATAATTCGGCATAATCTGGATTAACCAGACTGTCAATATAAGCTGGAACAACTAGGACTTATTCAAGAAGTTGATTCAGTCTGTTTTACTTTTCACTGAACACGATAAAGAAGAAGTAATATGTAAAATGTTATGAATTTATTAAAATAATCCACGGAAAAATATAATCACTAAATAAAACTCAAAAAACTTATAACTTCAGGAGCTGAAAGGTCACTATTTTTGCTATTTCGTTGATCGTACGAGTCGGTTCAATGCAGTCTGTTTGACTTGCACTTTTTTGTCTGGGCCAACAATAAGGATTATTGACGTTTTTGGAAGAATGATTTCCTTGTGTTCGCACACAAAAGAGTAATTCAACATAATCTCAAACGAAATAAACAGAGTAAATTTAAGATGTCTGCACTGATCTACCTATTTCACCTGTCTCTGCCATCATTCACTTCCGCATTTAAAATTCTTTCTCTCTCAATGGATCCATTGAAGCATTAGCGAAAATAAATTAGGTTTCATGTAAACCGCTTGGGCTGTATATTATTAAAGTTTTGCGTGCCCTCCCGCTGTAGAAGTTTCCTGGCTCTCCACCCTCCAATTATATAGAATATGAATGATTACAACTTCGACGCAAGAATACACGTTGGATGTGCAGGTTCACCCTCAACGTCAGATGACAGCAGCGCAGGGGATCATGGGGTGGAGATGATGTACAAGGATTTATTCAACTAAAAATCATGAAACAAATTGTTTGATTTCGTGATTGGATTTCAAAAATTTGTATATTTTTGCCCAGACAGTAGTGGTTTCATAAGGGTTTTAAACCACGATCATATATATATACTTTTGTTTCTATAAGAATTCGGAGAAAAGCGAGGTAACAATCAAATGCTGCCCCTTTTTTCCGACATCATAATCTTTTGGTATGTTCACCTTAGTAACTTCTAAACCAGACATATAACTGATTCACTTTAGTTTAGTTTTATGACGGAAATTACTTTATCACAGTTGTCTCATTTCAAACATTAGCGGTGGGTGGTGATGACTAGCTGCCTTCCCTCTTGTCTTACACTGCTAAATTAGTGACGCCTAGTGCAGATTGCCCTCGTGTAGCTTTGCGCGAAATTCAAACCAAACCAATCAAATTTTTAAGCATCGTTGATCTTGAGTCTTTTGTTTAAAACGCTTTCATTTTCGTACCACCCATTTTTTTCATCTTTGTTTACAGGTTTTGTTGACATTGTATAATATTAGTTTGTGTTTAAGCGAAGCTACACGATGGACTGTCGGCGATTTGATCACGGCGGATACAGAAACCCGGATTTTAAAGTTTCATTGTTTTGAATTTCGCGCAAAGCTACACGAGGATAATTTCGCTAGCAGTCCCTAATTTAGCTACTCTTTTACCAACGAATAGTGGGATTGACCGTCACATTATAACGCCCCCACGGCTGAAAGGGCGAGTATGTTTGGTGTGACGGGTATTCAAACCCGCAACCCTCAGATTGCGAGTCGAGCGCTCTAACCACCTGGCCATGCCGGGCCGGATTTTAAAGTATAAGCCCTTAAGTTTACTGCTGGATCAATAAGGGCAGCCTTGTAAATAAATGTCTAATCAAATAAGAAAAGAGAAACATGGATAAAAATGGTGATGCGTCTACTTCGGTGAATATAACGATAACAGCGAAACTCCACTTTCTAAACAAAACAATCCTTCGTCTTATTAACTTAACACTGTACTAACCGAATTTTATTTTCGTTCTTTTTTCTTTTTTTTTGGTTTTCAAAATAAAAGTATAAGAATTTACATGATTTCTAAACCTTTAAACGATCTACGGAGTTCTGATAAGCCCGAAAATTGTTCAGGATTGAAAGTGCTACGTCTGAAGACTAACCATTTAAAATATGCAAGTGTCCATCTTTCTTCACTACAAGGTATATATGTTACTTTATCATCAGCTCTTATATGTATGCGTATTGTGTTATCTTGATTTCAACAAACTAATTATCTGGTTTCAAGTTCTTTTCAGCTCTTTCTTTTATCACTTATCTTATATACTGACAGAACCAATGTTTAGTGAATCAGATCGTTTAAAGAAATATCACGTCAGCCGTTCGTTGTCAAGACACTTGACATTTCCTTGTTTGATAAGTCTTGGTTGACGTCTAAAACGTTCTTTCTTTTATCGCCGACATAAGCTAAACATATCTTTGTTGCTTCAAGACTTAAAACGTTGTTAATTAAAATAATTTCTTCTCGAATTTAATTAAGTAATTCCTTTTGCAAAATTTATCGGAGTAGATGAAAAAAAAACGATAACACGAAAGAGTCTAACTTTGTGATAACTTTTACTTTTCTCGAAGTTGAAATTATTTCTGTTCTTCATCATGCTATTTCATTTTAGACATTCTGTATAACAACAAATACAGATAAGTTGAAATTATTTCTGTTCTTCATCTTGTTATCTCATTATAGACATTGTGTATAACAACAAATACAGATAAGTTGAAATTATTTCTGTTCTTCATCTTGTTATCTCATTATAGACATTGTGTATAACAACAAATACAGATAAGTTGAAATTATTTCTGTTCTTCATCTTGTTACCTCATTATAGACATTCTGTATAACAACAAATACAGATATGTTAAAATTATTTCTGTTCTTCATATTGTTATCTCATTATAGACATTCTGTATAACAACAAATACGGATAAGTTGAAATTATGTCTGTTCTTCATATTGTTACCTCATTATAGACATTCTGTATAACAAATACAGATAAGTTGAAATTATTTCTGTTATTCATCTTGTTATCTCATTATAGACATTCTGCATAACAACAAATACAGATAAGTTG
>NW_013665934.1:502773-508969 GCF_000517525.1 Limulus polyphemus
TCATTATAGACATTGTGTATAACAACAAATACAGATAAGTTGAAATTATTTCTGTTCTTCATCTTGTTATCTCATTATAGACATTGTGTATAACAACAAATACAGATAAGTTGAAATTATTTCTGTTCTTCATATTGTTACCTCATTATAGACGTTCTGTATAACAACAAATACAGATAAGTTGAAATTATTTCTGTTCTTCATCATGCTATCTCATTATAGACGTTCTGTATAACAACAAATACAGATAAGTTGAAATTATTTCTGTTCTTCATCATGCTATCTCATTATAGACGTTCTGTATAACAACAAATACAGATAAGTTGAAATTATTTCTGTTCTTCATATTGTTACCTCATTATAGACGTTCTGTATAACAACAAATACAGATAAGTTGAAATTTTAATCAACATTTATAAAATTTCGAACCTTTCATTCCTTTAACTTAATCTTTATATTTAGTGAAGCTAGAAGTTTTATTATGTAAACTCTACATAAAAATGTTCATTAATATAGAATGATTACAGCAGATGTAATTTTAAAAACTTTTATTGCACTTTCAACTGAAATAAAAATACTAGATAGATTAAAAACCAAACTATGTTTCTCCGAAGTTCTCTCGCGAAATAGTAAATGTATTCTCTACAGAATTTCTGAAAACTTGTTTGTCTTCCACGTAATAATTATATTATTGTTTTTATAATTTCTTAAATATCTCAGAACTAATAAGAGATACATTACAAAAATACCAAATGTCTAGAATTTAACAAATAAGCAATTTGAACAGGAACTGTTATATCATATCGTGTTCGAAACAATGAGATCAAACTACTCTTTTGTGTGGCGTAAGAGATGTCATTCAATACGATACAATCTTAGTACTATTAAAGATGTTATGCGTCCAAAAATTCGCGTGTTATTTACTTTAACCATCAATTTTTAATTTACTTCATTTTAATATATGCTAATTATCTTGAAGAAAATGCGCTAGAACATACGTCAATAAAAAAATACACTTTATTTTTTCCTGTGAACAAAGTTGTAAAAGTCAAATTGTTTCAATTAAGGCTTAAGAAAATGCGCTAGAACATACGTCAATAAAAAAATACACTTTATTTTTCCTGTGAACAAAGTTGTAAAAGTCAAATTGTTTCAATTAAGGCTTAAGGAAATACACTCAGAAATAATTAAATTCCAACTCCTCTCTTGTCTTCACTTCAAAAGTCATCTTATGTAAGTTCATAATAATGCAAAGTTATGAATTACTGGTTTTAACTATAATAAAAATTAAGTTTGATTTATCTTGCCAAAAGGTAAAGTGAATAAATTAGTGAATTTAAGATATTCTTCGTGATGTTCCATTTCTTTGTTTCTGTCTTCAAGAACTGAAATGAACGTCATGTTGAATCTATAATTTCATGCCCCTAGGTAATAAATCCATTTCGTATAAATTGAGTTTAACAGTTTATGAGATACTTAAAAAGTTCCACCTCCAAACGATGCTTAAACCAATAGAATAACATCTATTTTATGATCTGCATATTTCCTCCGGTTGAATGTGATGTTGTATTGGCAGTTCTTACTTGCAGGGCCGTGACTTTAGCTTTCGTTTCCTTTAAAAAAAATTCGTACTCATCAAGAGGCTTCTTCCCCAATAATTAATTCCGTAAGAGTGTGCTCTTGGTGCTCACCGATAACATCTCTTATGGCATCATCGAGAAGTCAAAGAGATCCTTTCGGGCATGTACATGGGATGGCTGCCGCCAGTTATTTGTCGAGAGAGCGCACTAAGATTAATTCTTTATTGACACTAGGGGGAAAGTTGGAGACGATTACCCTGACGTCCGTCCGTGCAGCATACTTTTAACAACAAAATCTGTCCCAAGCCGTCACTTCAGTCTACTGTCGTTTGTCTTGTGTATTTAAAGGAAGATGGGGGATGCTTGTTATTACAGTTTTAGGCTCTGGGAAGACGTGATTACTTTACCAGAATGTCAGTTCTTGGCCTGCTATCCAGACCATTCTCACTCAACTTACTAATGACGGCTCTGGCCTATTGCAGTTACTTGCTGGTACGACAAGCGGTCAGCAAAGAAAGAAAAAGACGCCTCATCAGCTTCTATTCTTCACCTCTTACTTGTCAAAGTCTGATAACTTGACCTTAATCCATATTATTCGTTGCAATAAAGAAAAACGTAGATTATTACCGAATCCGACATCAGGAAACATGATTCAAAACAATCATTTATCTTAAATTATTTTATAGACTTAATCAAAATAAACTGACAACCTTATTAAAAAAAAATATTCTTTTCTCAGTTTTTAGCTGTTGTTGTTGTTGTTGGCCAATTCTTTTGTTTTTATGCCTTTTAATTAAAATATAGAGAAGCTCATCACATAAAATTAAAAGCGTAAAATTGACGTATGAATATGAATAGCTGATAACATCATACACAGTTTCTCATAAAAGGTATATTTAAAGGAAAGTTTTCTAACTATTAATCTGTTAGCTTTTCGCAAACCTTAAAGTACATCGTTATCGAAATACAAGAATAATTTAACGATGAAAGACTGCTTTAAGTCGGTTATTAAAATTTTTGAAAAGTCAAACTATTAAATGCTATGATATCTGACAGCATTTATTGAAGATAAAAAAAGTCTAATCTTAGTTAAAGGTTCTCCTTTGAAGATTATTGACAAAATTATTTTATCAAGATCCTTTCTAGAAAGTAATCGCCAAGACACTTAACAATTCTCTTATTAGTAGTTTGTTGCTAAATTGTTAGTGATATCATTATTAGAAGATTAGCGGCTAAATGTCAGGAATAATCTTACTAGAAGCTAATTGCTAAATTCATAACAACGTACTTGTATACTCTAGTTCTTTACTGTCCAAAAAAAAACCCAACTAAACAAACATTGTGTTTACTAGGTTTGCAAAACATATAAATCAAGAGTCAATATGATCTCAGAAAAGTAAACTTCAGAGGTTATAACACTAAAACTCGGGATTCGATCTCTACGGCTGACGCAACGCAGACAGCCAGCCCATGGTGTGCTTTGCGTTAAAACACGAAAACAGATCCCACAAAATTGACAATATGTTTATTTGAAGATTGGAAAAAAATATTAGCGATCAATGTGTAGCAATAAAAACGAATGTTAGAAAATATTAAAAATAACTCGTGAAAAAGAACAGCCAGTATACGCTTCATCTTAAAAGACATCGGTTGCAGCTCTTAATCAGCGTAAATGAAAGGAGTGCTTAAACCTAAACAAGAGATACAGCTTTGTTATAGAACAAATTGAAGTCTGATGCGCTAAGTTTAAATCTCTGATAAGAAATTTCTTACAAATTAATTTGCTGGAAAATTTTATTATATATCGAATAACATTATCAGTCTCAGTATACATGTTGTGTACAGAATTAACCTTCTCTCGAGATCTTATCTTTCTGTGGTATTAAGGCTTCTGTAGTTGTTTACTTTATAGTTTTGGTGGCTGTGATCTGAATGTCAGAAGTTTCTAGATGAATGATTGTTTTTTTCTTTCACTTCACTTTTAAACACATATACTTGGTGTAGGTTGAAGCCTGCGCATCTTTCTCAACAGTAGAACTTAAAGTTACAAGTTGAGTAATGTATCACCCTTTCCTCAAAAATCAATATTTCCCAGCGTAATACAACATTATCTATTTCTCGATCTTTATTTTTACAAACTGAACAGTACTTGATACTATCCACGTCTCTTCCCAGTGGCATAGCGGTATGTCTGCGGACTTACAACGCTGAAATCCGGGTTTCGATACCCGTGGTTGGCAGAGCACAGATAGCCCATCGTGTAGCTTTGTGCTTATTTACAAACAAACAAATGGTTAAGTTCAACTGAGCTCTCCGACTATATAATCTTTAAAAAATTATTGATGAACTTCATTATTATTATCATCTTGTATGCGAGGATGTATGTTTCAAAAATACAATTACGAAACAAAATATTAATTTCAGAGAACAGATGTTGCAGTAATCATTTATGCTCGTATTTCTAAGGCCACGAAGTTAGTTCTTTAGTAATGTTCGCGATAAGAAAGTGAACAAAACCGTGGATGTGATCATGTTTCACGACATAAAGAAGATTTAGCGTGCTAATGGTAGTTCTTCAATCAGTGACACAAAATCGCGAGGTTTATCCGCATTAGTGCAGTAAGTATTATTCGTAATGTTAACTCTAGACGAAATTGGGCTCTGTTTGTAAGAAGTGATATGTGTAATGAAAGGATTTATCTTGCAACTAATTCCACAAGAGCTGATCGCGTTTCCTTCGTGAAAATTGGTTTCCTCATTTTGTGACTTGTAAACACGTTGTAGATAAATACCCCAAAGCCTCCATTCCCTGTAATTAGACTAAAGGAGAGTAAGCTGCATTCACAAAACATGACCTTTTCTAGAAATTAGCAGTGATATGCCTCCTCTCTCAAAAAGTAATCCCATTCTGTTTATATCTGTTATTCCGGAGAAACCAGTTATAGAAAACGACAGCTGGATTGGTAGATAAGAAGCCAAACAATGGAAAGCAGTAGTCAAGTATCTACTCATATTTACATGCCACGAATACTGAGTTCCAATATTTTCCAATGAATGTTGTAGAAAAGTATATTTATGATGTAAACATTGAATTAATACATTTTTTACTGAAGGCCCAACCAAACCATTATTCATGTTCTGAAAAAAAAAAGTTATTTCGTCGCCAAGCAATTCCGTATTCGTTATTTAATTTCTTTTCGTTCTCAAAAGAGCGAAAATCTATATTTAATAATACGTCTCACAAAACTGATAAAAAGTACAATGCTCATAGATTATACGTGTTCCTGAGATGTTATGTATATTGGCATACTATGAGTTAAAACCGTTCCAAAATCTTTTATGTTACATTTTAGAAACTGTATATATATATTTTTTTTACGTATTCTTGCATTCTTCCGGTAAGCTTTAAACGCTATTCAATAATAAAAATGTGTTTGAGCTGGGATCGCATGTACATATATATCCCTATATATAAAAAACATTAACTGAATTAGACAAGTCACAGAGAATTAACAAAACACTTCATTCATTAGGACCCTGATCAACAGCGTCCCTGATGAAACGCTGTAGAATCACTGATATAATGAAATGCGGTAATGTTTTTTTCTAATGAAATAAGCTTCAAATATTCGATGATTCACTGAAAATCTTGTGTGGTACAAATGGAACGGAATGGCTTTTAAACAAGTGAATTTGTGGTGGAATGAACGCCATAGAGTTGGTAACTCGAGTATGTCTCAATTCTTCTTACAGGGTAAAAAATACGTTAGTTAGGCTAAAACAATTATAGAAAACTGTTTTGTTTATAAGAAAAAACCTACTGAAATTATAAACAGACAGTTAATGAAAGCAGATATCAAAAAAGTTATTCAATTATATAATACCTTTAATAACAGACACCTCGTATATACACTGAGTGGTCACAAGTAAATAGACACCTAATTTTTCGTCATTTAACTGATTTATGCTAACTAATTTGTGTTCACAGAGCACTATATAAATGAAAATGGTCCGCACACTAATTATCTTGTGCTACAACATGCCTAGAACTCAAGGTTCTCTCGAATTGTCAGATTTTGTTAGAGGAAGGATAGTTGGTGGAATAAGTCAGCGGCAAATTTCGCAGAATTTGGGAATCCCGATTTCGACAGTCAACAGAATCATCGCACAATTCAGGAAACACGGCAAGGAAACAACTGAGCAGCGTCCGGGTCGTCCTGGTCCATCGGAGAGGACAGAAAGGGCTGTCAAGAGGAGCATCGAAATGGATCCCAGATTAACGACTGCAGAAGTGGCCAAAGCTAGTAGGATGAGCCCGAAATCTGTTCAACAAATTTTCCACAGATTGGGTTGTCGTTGCAGAGCAGCTAGATGGAAGCCCTTATTAAGACCTGCCAACACAGTCAGACGAAAGAAGTGATCAAGTGATATGATGACCAAGCCTCTGGACTTTTGGAAGACCGTATTGTTCTCAAACGAATCAAGATTCGCTCAATTTTCGGACAGTGGAAGGATATGGGTCTGGAGAATGCCTCACAAAGAGTTTTGGCTCAACAGATTGCAGCCAACTGTGAAGCATGGTGGTTTCAGCGTGATGGTTTGGAGAGCTGTTTGGG
>NW_013665934.1:509859-515884 GCF_000517525.1 Limulus polyphemus
TCAACGAACTCCACGAAGCGAAAGGAAGATGTACTAGATATTAATTTCATTTTTTCTGAAAAGGTGGTGTCTATTTACTTGTGACCACGCTGTGTATATATGCATGTATATATATATTCTATATAGGTTATCGATAAAAGCAAATCAAGTAAAACGATGCAGTCGTAGTTATTTCTATGAGTCGCATTATATTTATTCAAAATGCAAATAAGCTTGTGAATGGTGGCGAATACAAGTTATAGTATTAATTAGGCTATGTTCAATTTAATAAACGTGGCGAATACAAGTTATAGTATTAATTAGGCTATGTTCAATTTAATAAACGTGGCGAATACAACTTATAGTATTAATTAGGCTATGTTCAATTTAATAAACGTGGAGAATACAAGTTATAGTATTAATTAGTTTATGTTCAATTTAATAAACGTGGCGAATACAAGTTATAGTATTAATAATGATATAAATGCGGTGCTCACTTAGTTAATTCCTGATCTCAGTTTGTGAATGAACATACTATATTTTCTTTTATAGGGAGTCTATTCATCTTTGGCGCTTCTAAGTTATTTTAAGATCTTAGCAAGGGCCAGTGTTGAACAGACCCTTCATATAAACTTGTCATTGGCCCTTCTGAATGATTTTGAGATCTTAGCAAGGATCAGTGATGCACAGACCCTTCATATAAACTTGTCATTGGCCCTTCTAAGTTATTTTAAGATCTTAGCAAGGATCAGTGATGAACATACCCACCATATAAAATTGTCATTGGCCCTTCTAAGCTATTTTAAGATCTTGGCAAGGATCAGTGATGAACAGACCTTTCATATAAAATTGTCATTGGCCCTTCTAAGTTATTTTAAGATCTTAGCAAGGGCCAGTGTTGAACAAACCTTCCATATAAAATTGTCATTGGCCCTTCTAAGTTATTTTAAGATCTTAGCAAGGATCAGTGATGAACAGATCCTCCATATAAAATTGTCATTGTCCCTTTTGAATGATTTCAAGATCTTAGCAAGGATCAGTGATGAACAGATCCTCCATATAAAATTGTCATTGGCCCTTTTGAATGATTTCAAGATCTTAGCAAGGGCCAGTGATGAACAGACTTTCCGTATTAAAGAGATTCGGTTTGAGTGAAGCACATAACTACACAATGGATCATCTGTGTTCTGCCTACTACAGGTATCGAAACTCAATTTTTAGTGTCGTAAGCCTGACGACTTCCTGCTGAGCCACTGTGGACAAAATATAAAAAAAGAGAGTTTGTTCTTCTGATATAAACTAAGGCCTAAGATTCACCAAGTAAGTTCCGGATATGTTGAATCTGTTTGAAAGATTCAATTCAACTGATTATATACTTGATATGTTTACGCTTAATACTTTCCTACTTAATTATCTGGATAAGTTTTTTTTCATCCATTTCCTATCCCTCGGCCGTGTAAAACTTCCTAATGGCTAATTATCAAAGACTTAGCTCCTAATTATCTGAACTAAGATGTTTTTTTCTTATCAATTCCTTATCCCTCGGCCGTGTAAAACTTCCTAATGACTAATTATCAAAGACTTAGCCCCTAATTATCGGAACTAAGATTCTTTTTATCAATTCCCTTTCCCTCGGCCGTATAAAACATTCTAATGACTAATTACCAAAGACATAGCCCCTTGTTTGAGGTTTGGCTGTTTGTAACATATCTGAAATCCTTAAGCTTTCTTTTCAACTTACAGAAACCTTGATAGGAAATTCCAACCATTAAGCTTAGAGAATGAAAAAGGCATAATGATTTTCAGTAAGATGGTAAGAATATTTCATTATGGGACTCCAATAATGATTAAGTATTTACATGACCATAGTGACTATTTATAGATACTTGGGTGTGACTAAATCTATACACCATTAATATAAGAACAAACTAACCGAGTCACTAAACTTAGACTGTCACACACAGTTTAGGAATATTTCATCTTTCAGCCATAGATCGTTCCTCGAATGGGGCACGTGATTAGTCACTGAAATCATCTACACGCGCACAGTTCTGTGCCGTGTTTCTCAAGCAATTTTCATCTGGCCAAATGATTGTTATTGCGGGAGTGTGTGAGTCAATAAGAAAGGTGACCAAAGTGCTCCAGCAGCTCAGCTTCAGTGCTTATTATATTAGCTGGTTTCGAGCGAGGGCCTTACGAACCTAGAACTTTAAGCTACAGACGGCTCAATGTTATCGTGATAGTTCACCCATCAGTTCCGCAAAGTACGAATACATAAAGATCTAAGTTTCTCGTGTTCGTTTATTGAGAGTGCGATTGCTAATGGCAATATATAAAGAATTGTGCAATGGTTAAAGACGTTGAAGTCCACTTTGCCATGCGAGTTGTATATAGATTTTGCAATCTGACAAACCCATTTCCAATTTTTTTTTTCCTTTTCACGCTAATGATTTATTTAATTGTACGTTTCTGCCGTAAATTGAAAAAAAAAAGTAATCGCAGAAATTAGACGAAGAAAAGTAATATATAATAATTAATATTTTCGATTTATAAGGACATTTTTTTTCTTTACTTCCAAATATCGTTTTAACTGATAATGAGACTAATTGAATATGTGCATTAGCGATTTGTATTTGGATGGAAATAATTTTTTCTTTCCTACTTTCTGATGGCGGAATGGACAAAATAATCTACTCTAATATGAAGTTGCTTAGAGCTTAAGGAGAAGAAAATGCTGAATATTCTATAAAACTAAATACTCATTAAAACTAACATTACTGAGCTCTTAGATACATTAGTTTCTTAGCTTTCAGGACGTAATTCGATAAAATATATTTCTTAAATTTCTCATTAGTAATTTTGCTTTCGGCACCGACTGAACCTATAATAACCAGTAGTGGTGATGAAATTATAAATGTTCGTCTTATGGGCCAGTTGCCTTAGAAATAAGTCCATGTGAGCTTCAAAGTAAGATAAACATAATATAATAATAGCCTTGGGTTGGAAATAGAGATTACAAAAAAATAATGTAAAAATGAACAAGATGGACGAAGTTCATCTATTATATTAGCCAGCTCCTCGCGAGAGGAAGCACAAAAAAGATACTTTCTAACCATTTTTCACGAGGGTTTAGATTGCTGAAGTAACTGAACGCATTTATAAACGAAAGATGAAAAAAAAAAAAGAGAAACGGCAAAATAATGAATTTTTCGATTTTAATGAAAAATATCCAAGAAAGAGAAAAGAACAGTGGTAATATGAATTTAATATATCGGAAACGTAAGACATTTCACATTATACTTGCATATTGACCAGCATAAACGAAGACTTGAGATGTCCTGGTAAATATCCACGATGAACGTCGAGATATTTTGGAAAGATTTCCAGAACGAGCTCGAGAAACAAACCATCTAAAAGTGGAACCGCGAGCCTCGATGAATTGTTAAAGACTCGGATAAGAATTTTTTAAATCAAACCTGGTCTTGTCCATTATTTGACAAAGATCTGTTGTGAGTTCGCTTTATAACCGACAAACCGCTGGACCTAAATTGACATGTATCCCTACCCCCTTAGAGAATGACATAGGAGGTTTGGCGCATCGGATCGAACCCTCTATGTCACTTCACCGGTCCCCTATGTCTTCCTCGTGCATGGAACGGATACATTGCGTAGTCTACAATATGGCCTGGTGGTCAGGCGCTCGACTCGCAATCGGTAGATTGCGAGTTCGAATCGCATTCACCGGATAGGCTCGCCCTTTCAGCCGTGGAAGCGTTATAATGTGACGGTAAATGCCAAAAGTTGACGGTGGGTAGTTGTTTAGTTGTCTTCACTCTGATGTATTACTTTTAAATTAGGGACGGCTAGCGCAGATAGCCCTTGAGAAGCTTTGTGCGAAATTCAATAAACAAACAAGCTTAAATATTAAAAAAAAAACTTTCAAAATGCTTTAATGTTAAATATAGTTAGGTATTCTAGCTAGCAACTAAAAAACGTCGCTCATTATCACTAGGCAAAGATAATGTGCACTCGTAGGAACTACTTATTGTAATCTTGGTATTGTTTAACTACATATAGTAACTGGATTTCTTACAATACTGACCTCTATCCTTGCTTAACCTTAGTATTTCCATTGTCAAACAAATGGTTAACTATTTAGGCTGGAAAGGGCGAACGCGGCCAAGTGGTTAGCGTGTCGCACTGTGGATCCGAAATTCCGTTCTTTGGGGCCGTTGGTGCGTTATAAGAGTGAAAGACAAATCTCACTATTCAATTAGAGTAGCCCACGACTTGGCGGTGGGTGGTGTTAACTGCCTGCCTTCCCTCCAGTTTATCAGTTCAAAATTAGGGACGGCTAGAGAAGATAGCCGTCAAGTACTTTGCGCGAAATTCAACAATAACACATGGTTAACTTTTTGTAGGTGGAATGGGCAGGTGGTTAGCTCGCTAGAATGTGGAACTGAGGTTCCGCGGCGAGTACCCCTTTACTGTCAAAGAAATATCACTCTATACTTTAAAGCCGGGGATGCGTTATAAGAGTGATGGTTAAATCACACTATTTAGTCTGTCAACAGTAGCCCAAGTGTTGGCGGTGGTTGCTATGACTTACTACCTTCCATCTACCTTCTATCAACCCAAAATTAGGGACAGCTATGGGAATATAACCCCCAAGTTGCTTTGCGCAAAATCCAAGAAACAAAGAAACTTTTTATTTTAAAATATCGCTACTGTTTAACTTTAGTAACTGTTTCTTATACCTCATAATTGAACTCTTTCATTTCAATCTCGGCAGATCTTAACACTAGTAGTGTATGGTTAGGTAAATAAGTGATTCTAAGAAAACAGAGTTAAAATCAAATAAATACTAGAAAATACGCGTTCTGTTACGAAACCCTTTCTGCAGAAGCGACGAAAGATGTCCCTTTAAATTACACGAGACCACGGAACCTACTTAATTGATAAAATACGAGCTAAGAATAATGTCTATTGATGGTAATATTATGGAAAAGCTAATTGTGTGCATCATCCAAGTATTGCTTTCAAATAGTGAAGCGTAACTTGAGGTTGAATTCTCTCTTTAACTCTGCAATGGGAAAACGTGGCTTACAGCTGGCGATGGTTCGTGAAACAAGAGCTAAGAAGCAATATAGTCTACTGTTGCAAGATGAACCCTCGAAGCTTTGAGTTTTGAAAACATATGATTGCATATGAGTAGGCCCGAGGAAAAATTAGTCTTAAACACTTAGCATTTAAACTATCAAACTGAAGGAACTTTCACACAGTTTCTCAAGCATATCTTGTTCTTTATTTGATTGATGGAGTTTATTGCAACTGACGGTTTTGCATGATATTGCAAATTCAAGATATTCGTTTAAGCATCGACTTCGAAATATACATTTTAACGCGTTAATGTATATTTATTCTTGGTGTGTGTATATACAGAAGTTGTTCATAGACAATACGTCTAAAGAATTTCAGTTTCCAGAGAAATGTTATATTCAAATAAATCCGTAAATATTATTTTAAACATAAATCACTTCACGATACATGGCCATAAAACAAGTAGTTTTTTTAAAATTGGTTTGTTCATTTTCAGTTTGTATATAAGTGTCTTTATATCTATGCAAGAAGGGCGATTTTTTAAGTATTTTAATTTTCTAAGGTTACGGTGTTTTATGCTAGTTATAAAATCATGCTTACTCTAAGGTTTCATTGGTTTACAGATATGAGTACTTTTAAAAAACGTAGAGATTTAAAATACCAAAATTTATTTTAACAACGAAAAAAAGTTTACAAGCAGAAAAATAACAACAACACAAAATGTTTACTTTCAAATAGTACGAACACAAAAATTGTTTAGTTTTCGCACGTTTATTTACTACTAATGGAAACGAAGAAGTGTTAATAAAATGTAGACCATCAGGATGCGCGATTAGACAAAGTATTTTAGTTTAACACTGAAAAGCTCAATGTTAAAACGCAGAGTAAGGGGGGTTGTAAAATAAATCACACTTTTTTTTTCAATAAGTTTGTTTGTTTGTTTTGG
>NW_013665934.1:516864-534597 GCF_000517525.1 Limulus polyphemus
CCACCTGGCCATGCCGGGCCTTTCCAATAAGTAATGACGAACTTGGTAGGACCGCGAATATATGTTTGACTCTTCGAATCTCATTTTGTGCGAAAACTTTTGAATCATGGTTCTCACTAGAACTCAGGTTCATGTCGCATGTGCTGTATTCGGGATGGCCCAGAAACTAGTTGTAGACATGCTCCGAGAATTCAAGTCTTCCAATCGACACATCGCAATGCCATATTTTAAAAATCCGATTAATGCCTCAAAAGTTTCAGAATTCTTGAATTTGAAAGAGAAGTCCGTGAAAAAGTGATGGAATTTGGATTGGGAACTCTCCAGATTTAAATTCCGCCGAAAATGTTGGAGTTTTCGTTCAACAATGCACAGAAGAAATGTTGGACACTTTGCCTGAATACGAGAGACACAAACGTGAAACCTTGATTCGTGTTCTCATTGATGTGCTCACAGAGACAGTCACAAAAACAGACATGTTTGTTGCATTGCTGAAATCTTTTGCAAATCGATCAAAACTCGTGCGTGAGAACAATGGTGACGCAATCAAGCGATATTGATACTTGAAATCACTTTTTTGATTGAACTGAAATATTATTTTACTTTGTTATGCTCTCGGGGTAAAAAGTGTGATTTATTTTGCAACACCCCTTAACTTCGTTTATGTATTAAGTTTAATAAAAAACTGTAGTCATTAAAAATGCTAAATATGTATGTAGTCAGAAAAATAATTAGAAATTCGAATAAAACTGACACTTAATTCCATAATTTGTTCACAGGCGGCGGCGAATCTTTCTGGCTGGCTGACACAGTCATCCTTCTGATCAGTAGATCAAAATTAGGGACAGCTACGTAACGTCTGCTTTCAAATCACAAAACAATGTTCAGTTATTAGGCATTTGCTACATTTCAGTCGGAAACACATAAACGAAAAACAAAACAATACTTTTCACAACTTCGTGATTTTACGCTATTATTTTCATTTTTGTTTTTTCTCGAAACGCAACCATCTTTTCCGTTTCTGTCTATGTGTAATTCCATCATCTGTAAATCGTTCAGTGTGATTTCAATCGAAATGGGTGTATTCTTTATTATGCCTACTGCTTTCAGGGCTACCTACATAATAAAAAAACAACGTGTATATAGTTACGCGTGCTAAGATTTTGACCATAAGAGATTATTTCTATCATAGTTGTTGATTCTCACGGGAAAACTTGAGGCTGCGTGACCTCAAGACTGATAGCAGCAAAGGCGACAACCACCATTGGATACAAGCACGAAATTTTGCCATTATGAATTTTGGACTCTGCCCTTAGAGATAACACAATCTCACTTTAGAAAATAAACGTTGCAAACTGAAATTGACTACAACGTATTAGAAATGCATTATATATTTATATATTGCGGAAAAATCTGAATAGCTTAAGAAGAAGTAACTGAATAACTTGTTTGTTTGTTTTTTTTTGCAACTTCAACTGTATTGAAATCGAAGTCCCCTTTTTTTTTCTCACTAAACGATTTCATTTCAACTCACAAAATTTTTAGTAAGTGTTTTATTTTATAATATTTTATATATTTGAGCGTAAGAACCGCTAAATCATCGTGAGCTGTCAACAATAATTGAAGAGCGCGAATTGACTCTGTGGTAGATCTTGTTTGTTTGTTTGTAATTAATCACAAAGCTACACAATGGGCTATCTGTGCTCTGCCCACCACGGGTATCGAAACCCGGACTCTAGCGTTGTAAGTCCGCAGACATACCGCTGTAGATCTTACTCTCGTCAGTAGTTCGAAATTAGGGACGGTAACAGATGTTTGTTTGTTTGTTACGGATTTCGCGCAAAGCTACACGAGGGCTATCTGCGATAGCTGTCCCTAATGTAGTAGTGTAAGACTAGAGGGAAGGCAACTAGTCATCACCACCCACCGCAAACTCTTGGGCTACTCTTTTACCAACGAATAGTAGGATTGACCGTCACATTATAACGCCCTCACGGCTGAAAGGGCGAGCGTGTTTGGTGTGACGGGGATTCGAACCCGCGACCTACAGATTGCGAGTCGAGCGCCCTAACCACCTGGCCATGTCGGGCCCGGTAACAGATAGCTTTAGTAGTTTTGTTATAAATACAAAGCTATAAATACAGTATAGGAATATTTAACCACCCATCCAGAATAATGTTTTTTCAATTTTTATTTGTTTAAGTGCCAAAGCTGAAGAGTTTTAATTATTTCCATTACCAAGCTTTAGACTAAGTTTTAAATTTTTCACCGTTGTTTGTTTCCGAGAGATTCAAATTTTGGCTTGCTTACTTTTTTATAGCTGTTACAATAAACCATATTAGAACTAACACCAATAGATTACCTGATTTTTGTCGCACAATTAGAAGAAGGAACGTTTCTTGAAGGCGATGAACCTCTATAACGAACAACTTGATACCTTAGATTAGCACATTATTCTTTATTTCGGGGAAGTTACAAGATCAGTTGTTTACCTTTTGATTTACCATCATTTACCAAAACACAATACACTTCCAAAGTGAAATCCAAAACGTTGTAAAGTTTACTTTCTAGTTACTTGTGAAACAAAACTTTATATTCATGGTAAAGAGTTAATCCGTTATTTATAATTTGTCTCCTGTGCCTGTTAATGGTTAAAATATTCATTCCGCTCTACTTAGATCCTCTTATGGTGGTATACACTTCCATCCCACCCTCACTTAGATCCTTTTATGGTGATAAAACTTCCATCCCACCCTCACTTAGATTCTCTTATGGTAATAAGAAATTCCGCCCTGCTCTCACTTAAATCCTCTTATGGTAATAAAAACTTCCATCCCGCCCTCACGCAGATCCTCTTGTGATAATAAGAAATTCCATCCCGCTCTCACTTAGATCCTCTTATGGTAATAAAAACTTCCATCCCGCCCTCACGCAGTCCTCTTATGATAATAAACACTTCCAGTCCGCCCTCACTTAGATCCGATTATGGTAATAAACTATACCTTTTTATTGTTATTAGCTGTTAAGATGCAACTTTATGAGCCATTTTATAAGTTACACGCGTTTCTTTTGTAAAATTCCTGAACTTAAACTGAAAAAAAAATTGTGTATATGTAACACAAATGGTTCACAACGGTGCTTGTTATTTTGAAACAACATTTGAGAGTATACATAGACGATATGTAATGATCTCCACTTCTTTCTCGTTGCCATGGTTTCTAACTTTTATTGGATGCCTTGGAATGGCCATGGAATAGAGCCCAGGCGGCTGAATTGCCTATGAGGTGGCTTGTGGGAGGAAGATACACAAATACAGCGGTAGACCAACAGTAGCTTTAAAATGAAACAAAAACCATCGATTAAGTCTAGATGTTTTAGACTTATACTTGCCCTAAATTTCAGTGTAAACGTCTCAGTGCCTAAAATATGAAATAATCAATAAAATTCGCAACACTCATGTGCAGTTTTACTCTATTAAATAACGAAACTGTTATACCCCTGTCTTTAGCATTTGTTCACTTAAATCATTCAGACAGACTTACTTTAAATGTGCAGAAAGGATTGGATCACACGCTTCGTTGAAGTCTCTATCTTAGTAACTACGAAAACTCGTAAGTGAGCTGTTAAACGAATTATTGTATTTTCTGTTATCCTGGCTGGTTTACTGACTGTCTCTTTTCTTATTTCAGCTGGCTACCACCATTGATTATTCACCACAATTTTACACTGTTAGAACTATTCTGATTGGTTGAATTAAAGTAAAAGTTTATTTTGCCTACAGAGACTTTCTTTTGCTTTTTTTTTCATTATGTTGCCTTGCTTTTGAAATGGCGAGTTTTTTTATTTATTGTGTAATGTAAAACAAATTGATTCCTGCAGTGGAAACTGCGATCAGTGACTACATACTATTAAATGTTAATTTTCCGTGCAAAAGGCGTAAGAAAAGTTCCAGAGAAGTACTAAACTAAGCCTGTCTAAATGTTTAATAAAAAAAATCTAAATATTGTATCTCTGAAAGCTAAAAAAAAAATAAATCCAAATACTGTAACTCTGAAATTTAAAAAAAAAATCTAAATCAATTCCGGAAATCTCTGTAGAAAAACGAAAAGTGAAACCTAATGTGATTCAAACCCCGTATCTCTCATTATCTGTGTGTTTTCTCACCAGCTGACAAAAACACACAAATATATTTCGAAGAATATGCTTAACCTTCAAGTTGAGTGAAATCACCACATCCAGTTTAGCTGTAGCATGCTTCTTAGCTCGTCCCTGCTCCCCAGTGGCAACGCTAGAAACCGGGTTTCAATACCCGTGGAGGGCAGAGCACAGATAGCCCATTGTGCAGCTTTGTGCTTAACTTCAAACAACAACTTAGCTCGTACAGGTTACCTAGAAACTGATCTTTCAAAACTCTCTTACCAAAATTTCATAAAAGTATACTTCCTTGAGTCATATTTCCGCAAAACGAATTTAAAAAACAACAACAAAACAACGTCCATTGTAAATTCGTTTAAAGGCTTCAAACATGTTTTGTTCCGTTAGAGTCCCTAGAGATATGATAAAAAAAATTCGTGTAAGCAATATGTGACAGTTTTCAGACTCTGTTCTTATTTTTTATTTTTGCTTGAAGAAACTTCAAGCTAATTTCTAGAATATACTAAGCTAGATACTTCTGTGGCTTTTTTTAGGCTATTTTAACTTTTATTTTTCTCTACAAAAACCTTACGTGTTTTTGTTATCAAAAATCTGTGATCTTTATTTCAAGTTAATGATTTATGAATCTTTATACGTACAACATAAATATGTTAAAATACGTGGTTTGCTACAAATATAGTATTCAAACTGATAATCAAACAGAAAGACTGAAGTGAAACAACCGTGATGTTTACACTCTTTCCTCGAAGGATTAACTTAATCCAGTAGTTGTTACCTTGAGTGTCACTAAAATCAGTTTTTGTCTTCATGTTGTTGCAATGTTTGGTAAATGCACCAATTCGTTTAGATGCCGAACAATTCTGCTATAAGACCAAAACTCTACCTTGTCGACAACAACTTTTTATTTATTTATTTGCTCTGTATCTGTCTTTGTATAGTAGTATTCTGTAAGAATGGAATGCTAGCTATTTTGCCCGAGTGATGAATTTATCGGATTTTCACCTCTTCGCAACTTATTGCCAGTCCTTTGGAGAAGTTTTTTTTCGGAGAAGGCGATTGTAACTTTGTTTTAGCTAGGTGCTGTAACCAAACTGCGTACAGTTTATATTCGGGTGTATTTTCTATGAAAAAGGCACTCTCGTGTTGGTTTTTTAACACTGACAGACTAGTTCTTAAAAATTTACTTGTTAAATAATTACTGAAATATCCAAATGCTAACCTAACATTTAGTGTTTACAGTTTTTCTAAGCGCAGCAACTCAGAAAATGGGACGTATCACATTTCGTTCTGGTGTTTCTGTATGTAGGTATTGGTTTTAAATCCGTGGGATTTGTTTAATCCGTTTTAGAACCGTAGAATGAAATTTTACGCTTAAGATGATCATTTCTTATGTTTAACCCCGTATGTAGGTATTGGTTTTAAATCCGTGGGATTTGTTTAATCCGTTTTAGAACCGTAGAATGAAATTTTACGCTTAAGATGATCATTTCTTATGTTTAACCCCGTATGTAGGTATTGGGTTTAAATCCGTGGGATTTATTTAATCCGTTTTAGAACCGTAGAATGAAATTTTACGCTTAAGATGATCATTTCTTATGTTTAACCCCGTATGTAGGTATTGGTTTTAAATCCGTGAGATTTGTTTAATCCGTTTTAGAACCGTAGTATGAAATTTTACGCTTAAGATGATCATTTCTTATGTCTAACCAAGAGATTTACAATGTTTCAATAAAGATATGTTTTTCTACACCACACAGACAGAACACACGAAGCTATGTCTACGTATCTTCTCTTTCTTAACAAGAACACATAAATCTTGCTGTTCAATTTATTGAATCTTCTTAACCGTAGCTTCTTCATTTCTGTGGCTATAGTCATCAGTAAAGTTTCAGAAAAATGTTCTCTAGTGTATCGTTCCACAATAACGAATAAACATTATAGTCCTCAATCATTTTTCTAGTTTTTTCACTTAAACAAATATATAAGATAATATTATTATATGAGTTTTTGTAGCCTTCTTACATTAGTTTATCATGAGACTGTGAAAATGCACAATCTATGATAAAAAAAATATATATTTAAACAAACTTCGATTAAATTATTTGAATAATTAAACAAGAAATATGCAATATTGCAAACGCATAATTAGATGTTAGTTGATTCCTTTGCTGACACTTGACGAGCCATCTGATTGGTTCTTCAGACAGAGGTAGAGGTCAAGGCAGCAGCAGTGGAACAGGCAGCAGTGGCCGTTCTTACAGCACTCATAGCAGTTTGGAGCTCCTCACGGGAAGAAACTACGGTGGCGTCAGCGGTTCCGAAGGAGAGATGGAACGGGAAAACCGCTACGGGCAAGGAACTGGAAAGGGAAACAATGCCCTTATTCCACAAGGAAAACAGCCTCTTCAGTACCCAGCATACGCATCTCTTCCAAGAAAAGGTCCCCGCTCTGGGGCAGGATCTGTTCGGGAGCAGCAGCAACCAACAACGCACGTAGATCCTGTACTGAATCCCCCAGAAACCGCTAATCCAATAGGAAGATTATCTTTCTCGCTGCGTAGGGGGGCTTCCTCCTCTTCAACATCTGATAATAACTCCGATGCTACGTACACAGATTCAGAACCTATGACCCGCCGAAGAGGAAGGCTAGAAGGCAAAAATGGTGAGTTCTGTGAAAAAACACGTAAATACACTAAATATCTATGCATAATTGAGAGCATTATTTCCGGCTTACACCATTCTTATGCTACTCGGTGTCCTAAAGCCTATTAACGATGTACCCTGTCTCTCTATTTATCGATCTAAATTTTTCCATCCGTTTTAATGTAAAGATTTTCAGCTATACCTACTTATTCTTGTCTTTTGTTTAATGCATGAGTTTAGACTTTCATGAAGAATGTAAACGAAATAGATAAATAATGAAGTTTACGTTGGCATAGCGACCTGAATAAATAACTAATTTCCTGGACTTCCCAAGGGAAGTGGCACGCTGAAGTTGTATTTGTATAGGGACGAACATATATGCAAAACAGAATCATCTTAGATATTCCATCAGGAAATCTGATTTGAAAACGTTTTTCTTTTTTGTTTTGTCTTAAAACCATACAGAATATATTGAGTGTATGTGTATGTTTCCGTCTTTGTCGAATTCTAATAAGATATTGATTAAATAAATATTTTTAGTAATGTTTTAAAACACATTTTGTATCATTTTCTTTATCGACAGTACTGTGTATACAATTATTTCGTGTTGAATTTTCATGATCAAATAATGTGCATTAGTCATAAGTCTGTATATTAAACATGAATAGTTTTATATGTGTGATAAATTTTTGCCCGATTTCTAAACTGAAACGTGCTTATGTTTACTACGTTAAATATAATTATAAAAACTAGATGTCCTACACATTAAAAAATATATTTATTCTTTGTAGTTTGGTAATTATAGTATAGTTCTCTTGTTAAATATCTTTAGCTATTTAAAAAAAAGGTCTAAAAGGTGTGTACATGTAGGCTAGTCTAGTTAAAAACTGAAATCGATTGAACAAACCACATAATGACAAAAATCTTGGCAAGAACTCAAATCCTGATAAAGATTTTTTTCACTGGACATGATTCGTAGACATTAGTTGATCTGAAGAAATTAGTCCTAAAGTTTTTAGTATTCTAATATATATATATTATTTTAAATAATCTTTGAGAGCACTTTTTCATTTTTTTCTTTGTGTTTTTCTATAACTTCTCACTTCGCGGTAGGAGAAAGGATATTTGTTTAATATCCTCCAAGGCTCTAAATAAAGTATATGAATTTTGTGAAAGACTTTTAAAGATATAAATACACAAGGTTTCACAATTAGCTTGATAAGGATTGTTCAGTTATTAATCCCGATCATATGCTGTTCCTTGAGTAAACATCTTCATCACACAGGGAAGTTCATTCTACATGTTGTAAAATATGAACATCTAGTAACTGAGACACCAACAGCAGCTGTTGGTTCTGTTCGAAACATCTTAGTGTATCAGAAGTGATATGTTGTTTATGTAAATATCAGTCGTGAAAGCAAAATTATAATCATGTCGAAATTGTGAACTCCTATTATCGAAGATAAACTTAAAAACTCTAACAATCGATGTTTAGACCATTCTGTGAACATTGACAACAGACGAGAAAATATTTTAATGAAATGCTAATTGCAAAAGAAAAACTGTTTTTAAGTTTATTGCAAGCATGTTTTCAAAATTACAATGTAGTTACTGAGTTCAATCTCTTACATAGGAAGATCTTACGTCTTGCACCAATATGCCTCTAGAGCGACTCTTTGTCGTTCCACACACGAACCATTGATCTATGTAATAGATCAGTAACACGAATGTACTGCATTTCAGTTAAGCCTTTTTCCAGTTACGTTTTTCAACTTGTCATTAGCTTTATAACTTTTTCTTGTGAGTAGTTCATCAGAACAAGATGAACGTTTGTGTAAAGTAGTTGATTAGCGAACACTAATGACAAAAGTAAAACACGTATCTTTCTAGTGGTTCATCAAAGTTCTTCAAAATATTTTGAAGATAAAAACAAGTGACGGAAGTATATTTGTGTAATAATTTATTTCATCGCCACCAGTGATGCTTTAAAAAAAAAACTCGTAAAATTTTCAAATATTATTATTTTTTAATAGTTAAAAAAAAACCTCTTTGGGATTTCATTATGCTTATAATTTATAAAAGCAATATATTGATTTGTTTGTTTTAGCTTTATGAAAAGTTCACTTTACCATAAGCAATATAAAAAAAAACTTTTTGTCATAACTTGATTAAAAATATTCAAAATGATCACACAGATAATTTTGAAATTGGTGGGGATCTATTTGCTTTAAATATTTGAGATCGTCACCAGAAGCAGTAGAAGTAATAAAATTTTGAAATGCTTAATCCTATACGTCTTGACAATTTCATTAACTTTTCTTCTTTAAGATACTGTCGTTATTTATATTGGTATAGGACGAAAACTCTAATAAAACCAATGTCAACATTCAGTCTTATAACGAAAGCTATATTAGTTAGAGTATTTCGACTTTGTAGTAACTACATAGCTATCAGCCAAGTTTTATCCTGCTTTCACGGGTTATTCATACCAGGGGTTGGCAAAATAAATAAACGGCTAGGCGGATTTTTCTTCGTAATATTTATTCAGGCTGTTTTTCAATATCATAAAGTACGCATTGCGTTGACTTTAAATGATGAAAAAACTGCCTACTGACAGTCAACATTTAAATAGTGGTTATGAAAGCTGGTTGTGATGATAACGTTGAAAATCTCACTTTAAATCAAATGAGATATTATATGAAATGATTTTGAGTCGCTTAAAAAAAAAAGACTCAGATAATCCAGTTTTGGCGTGTTTTATATTATCTTTGTAGTACGGGGATTTAGAAAAAAATATATTCATATACATTTTTAAACTATGGGAACTTGTTAACCACTTCTTTGCATATATTATTTACATAGAACAGATATAATTTTGTTTGAATATTACGAAACCTAGATTTTTTAAATCATCCCTTTGAATGCCTTTCTTGAAAATCGAAATTAACGTATTACTATGTTTGACACTTGACATCGGTAAGTTAGGGTTCGATTATCGTTAACTGTTATATTTCAACATTGCTATACAAAGTGTATAAATATAAGTACTATGAAACTGATCATTTTTAGATAGTATAAACGGTAAACCAATGAAAAAAAAGATAAAATTCGAAGTTTCACGCTTGTAGCAAAAATAGTTTAAAGAACATCTAAATTGATGGCAAAATACTAATTACACACAATAATAATTTAATTTATCATCTCAACCGTTCACTAAGGAAAAAAACAGCTTTAGAACGTTTTCAACTAAATTCCATAAATATGATACAGTTTGGTGGTGGTGTTTTTGCTATACACAAATAGTTTTTGACACCTACAACGTAACGTAGAGTACCGTAAAAAGTAATTTCACCGCAAGTTATAAAACTTCTTATATCGAGAAAAGAATTGGAAATATGGTTGAAAAGCATTTAAAAAATAAATAATTATTGATTTTTTAAACTAAAAAAATAATATTTTCAAGCTCTAATTTTACATAAATGAATAAGGGGCATAAAGTCGTTTGCATTTCAATAAAAACAAAAAAAATTAACTTAGCATTGTCAGCTTCCATATTGGTAAAAAGTTAGGTACCCGGTGCGTCGTTAGGTACCCTGTGCGTCATCACTTCTTCGTTTGGTGCGTATTTTTAACGAATAAATGCAGGTTTAGATAATTTTCAACTACTGATTGTCATTGGTACGAGGAAATACACCCGTCAGTATTTCTATAAGGTAATGTATAGCGGGCTCGAGTGTAACTACTGAAAACCAGTGTTCTTTTATTATTATTTTTAAGTCTCAACCAATCAATAGGTGAGATATTACTGTTAGACTATAAATATCTATTGCTGACGTCATACAACGACGAATTTTGTAAATGTTTCTTCGCAACTCGTTCCAAAACTTAAAAAAAACAAAAAAAACGGACCAAACAAGTGTATGGGAATTGACATTTTCTAAAATCTAACCTCAATGAAGGTCAAAAGTTCAAATATAAGATTTCAATCTCGCATTCTCCTTTCGGAAGTTATTAGCCTTAGATATCAATCTTTTCAATGAGATCATCATTAATGGCAAGCCTATATAAAACTATGTTATATTAATTAAAAGTGCTATGATGTTACTGAATCTGAAAAAAATAAAAAAAGTGCTAAATGATTTAATGTTATTTACTTTATTCATCAAAATGGTGTATTGAATGATAACGTGAGTCCTCGTGACCTTAATTCTTTTGTTTGTGACTTACTCTAAACGAATTAGCAAAAACTCATTGGTTTCAATGTAAGAGAATGATAAACTGTAAATCTTGTGGACTACATTTCGAGTGAAATGCTTTTTAGATAATTAATTGAAATAATGGCTTTGCATCTGAACTCCTGTTGTGAAGACGGCATACTGTGTATGTATCGCAGAATGAAATAAGCCCATAATTGATGATATACCTACAGAGCGGTTCTATAATAACGTAGTGCGTTAAAGATTACATGTTTATTAATCTACAGAAAGTAGACGCCGCTGTGGTTAATTCGCTAAAAGTAACAGAGTATAGTGGTCATGCGCAGTACGTCGCTTGGAAATTTGTAACGTACAAGATGAATATATTTTTGGTGCCTTTACTGGATTATCGTACATAGAGAGATAATTAATCTATGCGTCGCCGCTCATATCTTTAGACATTTCTAACATAATAAATATACGGTTGTTTTACTGAAATGTATTCTTTATTCTCCCTACAGATCTATTGAAAAGTTAGGCTACTCGCAACTGGCTAAACTCTCGGTAGAGTTCACCTTTTAGTATTCATGCAATTTGTTGACTAACGAGAATACAAGTATGGAAAATGTGATTAAATGGGATACAATGTAAAAATCTGTGAATGTCTTTAAAATTCTTCGTATTAAAAAAAACCTCAGTTCACGTTATTCGAGCCCTGAATAATAAAGACTATATTTTCATTTGTCGTATGGCATCGACAGCGGTGTTCACCTAAGATTTAACGTTCAATAACAGTAATTCAGCTTAATCTCTATCGTTCAGATTTAGAGTGTAATAATACTGTCAAAACAGTTAAACGTTTCTTGCTATAAACAAAGTTTGTCATTTGGCTGTGAGAGGACTTATAGTAAAATGACATGTGTTATTACAAGTGATTTAATGTTATAATTACGCATTTGTTTTCATTTAAATAAGAAACTTAAGGCATAAATAAGGCAAGTGTTTTTTCCTGTCACATATTCTTACAAAAAAGAGGCTAAAACGAATGAGAAAAATTTATTAAAATTTTTCAATAAAATGAGAATCTTCAAAAAAGAAAAAAGAAGCTATATTACTGGAGACCACCAAAACTGTTTTTATATACAGTGTTGAATCAGAGATATCTGTCCGGAATGAAAACCATTAGCTTAAGTTACACGTAGGAAGACGGACATATAGTTCTTCATACAGCTCTAAGTGAACTACACTTATTCATACAACTCTAAGTGAACTACTCTAAGTCATACAACTGTAAGTGAAGTACACTCATTCATACAACTGTAAGTGAAGTACACTCATTCACACAACTGTAAGTGAAGTACACTCATTCATACAACTCTGAGTGAACTACACTAAGTCATACAACTCTTAGTGAATTACACTCATTCATACAACTCTGAGTGAACTACACTAAGTCATACAACTGTAAGTAAAGTACACTCATTCACACAACTGTAAGTGAACTACACTAAGTCATACAACTGTAAGTGAAGTACACTCATTCATACAACTCTAAGTGAACTACACTCATTCGTACAACTCTGAGTGAACTACACTCATTCATACGACTCTAAGTGAACTACACCCAGTGTTCCATTTATATAACATAGCCATAGTTCGGAGCAACTTAACTCTTGATATTAAATCGTGTGTATATAACTCAACTACTAAATTTTCAACATGGGGGAGGAGGAGGACGGTATTGATTTGTTTGGAGAATATTTACCAACTTTCAGGCGGACAGTGTTTGAGCTCTATTGAAAATAATGCAAATAACCCACGAGCAAATTATTCTAAGCATGATATGTAATTAATTTAAACAGCCTGGTAACAATTATCCACTTAAACTTTTATTACTTATAACATTATTTATTTGCACAAATTCAGTAAAGTTTCTTGGATGAGAAACGACAAAGTTATTGCTCTCTCGGTATTTAATGGAGAGCGCCGCCTGCTTGTACGTATGATTGTATTCGGATATTCGTGCAAGGCTACTCAAACGCTATCAGCTCTAGCCTTCCCTAAATTGGAACTGATAAGCTAGAGGGACGGAAGTCAGTCATTAGTTTGTTTTTGTTTGTTTCTTTGTTGAATCTCGGGTAAAGGTACTTGAGGGCTATCTATTGAGGGCTATTGATAGACTAGAAGGAAAAAACCAACTCTTGGGCTAATATTATATAACCGAATGGTGGTATTTCACCATGACTTTTATAACATACTCATGGTAGCAAAGTAGGGAATGTTATTATTTTCATTTTTTGTTGTTGTTATGGCGGGACGTGAACTTTGGACCTACAGATCCATAGTGCGGCACGCTAATAACTGGACGAAGCTCGGCCTTTGCTGTCTGCAATAATAAAAGTAATAAAATTGTAACACACTAGACTAAAAATATGAAAATAAATGGTTTATTACAGACAGTTTTAGCAACATGGCTGCCTGTCACTTTAGTTTATTCGTGGTTGTTTTTTATAGGCAGTTTTGCAACATTGCTGCCTACCACTTTAGTTTATTGATTGATGGTTCATTACAAATACTTTTAGAAACATGGCTGGCTATTATTTTAGTTTATTCGTTGATGGTTCATTTTACACAGTTTTAGGAACATGGCTGCCTATCACTTTAATTTATTCATGGGTGGTTCATTACAGACAGTTTTAGCAACATGGCTGCTATCACTTTAGTTTATTCAACGATGGTTCATTACAGACAGTTTTAACAACATTTATGCCTATTACTTTAGTTTATTCAAGAATGGTTCATTATAGACATTTTTGGGGAATATGGCTTCCTGTTTCTTTAGTTTCATTATAAACAGTTTTAGCAACATGGCTGCCTATCACTTTATGTATTCACGATGGTTCATTATAGACAGTTTTAGCAACATGGCTGCTTATCACTTTAATGTATTCAAGGATGGTTTATTACAGACAGTTTTAGCAACATATCAATGTATCACTTTAGTTTATTCAAGAATGGCTGCCTATCACTTTAGGTTATTTATGGATGATTCATTATGGATAGTTTTAGCAACATAGCTTCCTTTCATTTTAGTTTATTCGTGGATGTTTACTTATAGACAATTTTAGCAACACAGCTGCCTATTATTTTAGTTTATCCATTCATGGTTCATTTTAGATAGTTTTAGCAACATGGCTGCATATCACTTTATTATTTTCAATTATGGTTCATTACAGAGAGTTTTAGCAACATGGCTTCGTATCAATTTAGTTTATTCAACGATGGTTCATTACAGACAGTTTTAACAACATTTATGCCTATTACTTTAGTTTATCCAATGATGGTTCATTATAGACAGCTTTACCAACATGGCTGCCTATCGCTTTAGTTTATTCATTGTTTGTTGAACATAGATAGTTTTAGCATCATGGCTGCCTATCAGTTTAGTTTATTGAATGATGGTTCATTACAGACAGTTTTAGCAACATAACTGCCTAGCACTTTAGTTTATTCATGAATGGTTCATTATAGATAGTTTTTAACAACATAGCTGTCTATCACTTTAGTTTGTTAATGGGGTCTTTCGAATTGAATGCAAAACAATAAAATTCTTTAAAAAATAGTATTTATAGTAATTGGTTCGACTTGCTTGTACAAATATATTATGAACGATAGTTCGTAAATGGCCTAGCCAAATACGATAATTGTAGAATGGCTTGAATAGATACAATAATTTTTAAATTTCTCTGACACATAAATTATTTCTAAAATATCTCGCGAGATATGACTAGTAAAGTGTGTCGGACAAATACGGTTCTTTCAAAATGTCTCGTGTGCATACATTACCTTTAAAATGTCTCGTGTAAATAAATTAACGTTTAAAATGTCTCGGACAGATACATTACTTGTAAAATATCTTGGGTAGATAGTGCTGTTATGACGACCACTAAGAAAAATATCGGTGACAAAGTATTACATGCCATAAAAATGTTGGGCTAGAGTAAATTATTTGATTTTATTATTCATTAAAATGTCGTTTGCACAGTTTACTATTATTAGAATTATAATCGGTTCCATTACTTGTAATTCCCAGATCCATTTTTTTCCCTCTGTCCCTCGTGGCTTTTCACCGAATAAGTTTGGCGATTTGAAATTCAATTTAGAAAGCAGGATCCGCTAATGCACAGAGGCGTTCCTCACCTGAAAATTTTGAGACGAAGATATCAGTCTGACGACGTGTTTAATGGTATACAAAATAGCAAACACCATAGAACTGGGTGTGTGCTTTATAACATACTGCTTGCTAAAGGATTTCACAAGCTCTGTACGTTCACTGGTATAACAGGGAAACAAAGCGGAGCCCTGACACCTTTGTAGTCCACTTTCCATAAACTTCTTACAATTACTCACTCCCTGTAAATACAAAGAAAGTGTAAGCCTTGTATAAAGTGTCGAAAACAACGACATGCTGCATAGCTCACGTAGTCTGCGTAGAAGAGAATACAATAGTACCGTCATGCCGTATTTACACAGTGCAGCGTTTTAATTTTTCTCCTACGTGTTTTCGGACAGTGTATTATAAGAGAGCTATTGATCGTTGCTACATAACTATATATACACAATCTAGCTGTGCATAATAGGTCTTCCACTTATCAGGTTTCCTTTTGCCCTTAGCCTCCAGTTCGTTATTGCTGCTTTAGCACGATGTACATGCCATTATTTTGAGTCGTAAAATTTCTTTTTCTTGTTAACACATCCATCATTAATGAGAAACGTACTTTTTAAACCTAAAAATGGACGTGGGATGGTACGAGGGTAAAAGGGGGATATCGGGTATATTGGGGACAGTTATAAAACTTACTCTCATTCCACAGGCTTTGTATGTAGCGAGATGGAAAACAAATCTAGAGCAATGGCATAGAAGACATAAAATCACGACGAAAGTTCATTAGTCCATTTGATTTAATGGAAGACATAAAATCACGAAAGTTCATTAGTCCATTTGATTTCATGGAAGACATAAAATCACGAAAGTTCATTAGTTCATTTGATTTCATGGAAGACATAAAATAACGAAAGTTCATTAGTCCATTTGATTTAATGGAAGACATAAAATAACGAAAGTTCATTAGTCCATTTGATTTCATGGAAGACATAAAATCACGAAAGTTCATTAGTCCATTTGATTTACTGAAAGACATAAAATAACGAAAGTTCATTAGTCCATTTGATTTCATGGAAGACATAAAATCACGAAAGTTCATTAGTCCATTTGATTTACTGAAAGACATAAAATAACGAAAGTTCATTAGTCCATTTGATTTAATGGAAGACATAAAATAACGAAAGCTCATTAGTCCATTTGATTTAATGGAAGACATAAAATAACAAAAGTTAATTAGTCCATTTGATTCCATTGAATTAACGACTACTCTTCCTAATAATATTTTGAATGAAAATAGAAAATCGATCTTATTTATTTGCTATTTCTAGTTGATAATTTTTTCTTGGTGTCATATATTCTGTAATTCTATTACAGAACAAGAATGTAATAAGAATTAAAAAACATATATTATTCACTAGTATTCCGTGACAGTCCACCGGAGCCAGCGCCCCCTGTTATTCCACCCCGAAGCATTCCATCAGTTCACCATGTGGAAGCACTTGGTATGAGACCCCGACTCGGATATCTTGAGAGTGAATGTGAATCGGAACCCCCGTACTTGCCAACCATGCTTCCATCGGGCTTGAGTGCCTACACATCTCAAGGTATGAATAAACATAAACATATCGTATTTTAAAGAAGAATCTATCTTCCCCCAGCTGTTCCTTTTGGTTCGTGCCAAGCATTAATAACCAGTTTTAAGTGTGTACACAATTTTGAATACAGGGAGTACAAATACGTTGACGTAAATGCGATAAATGTCTGTACCATAGCAGTACAACTACTTAAACTTGTCAATGTAACGCTTACTAAGTGAAAATACAGTTAATACTAACTATTCTTAAGGCCCTGAAGGTGGCGCGTGAACTTATTTTACGAAGCAACTTTACTGACTATTAATCGATTAATGTTTGATTTTGAAAACCTTACAACACTCAGCAGTACAATCTATATAAGTATTAACGTTTCGATTAACAAAAATCAATGTAAGTGAATCTTCCTAATAGATTAAAAACTAATTAATTCAAAGAGGCATTACTTAAACGTGTATTCATGATAAATTGAAAGTATTCAATTATTAAAATAATGAAACGTTTTTTGCTAATTTTATTAACTGTAAAACATTTTTAATTTGTTTCAACTTAGTTTGTTTAATTAAAAACAGTTTCAGTAATACCGTCTTTACAGTTTTTCGCGAAAGTCCTATGGATTGAACATCACATTTAAATATTTTGACACTCTCATCCGTACAATATATTTTATTTTAACAGCGCATTTTAGGTACCACATGATTTCCAGACTTTCAGCATTCGTTAAGAATGTTTCATAAAATCTATACAATTGGTTCAAGAATCATAGAAATTTCCAAAAGAAAAAAAAACACATCAGTATAATAGATTTTATATCTCAAAGACAATATTATTGTATTTCTTACTGATGTTTCAATCCTAAACCTAAAACTGTGTTAAACTAAAATCGTTTTACATTGAATTCTAAAGTGCACTGTTTAATGAAGATCCTAGTCCCAAAATGCCATCAAGATAAAGAAATTTTGTTTTTTTTTGGCCCGGCATGGCT
>NW_013665934.1:535618-540104 GCF_000517525.1 Limulus polyphemus
CTAGTCTTACACTGCTAAATTAGGGACGGCTAGCGCAGATAGCCGTCGTGTAGTTTTGCGAGAAATTCAAAACAAACAAACAATTTTGTTTTTACCTCCTTCAACTGCAATAATTATATATTTTCCCATAACCCAGTGTAAATGTTTTTATCCCAAAAGTTGATCTTCAACTGAATGGCTTTTAGATTTTTCAGTATTTTTTATTTCAAGATCTCGCGTTCACACAACCTTTTATTTTGATGTTCTGTTTGTCTATTACGTTCATTATTTCTGTGTTTCTTCACAGAAGTATCTTTAATGTCGAAGTAGTCTTGGAACTGGATATTTTTGTATTTCTTATTATGAAGATAATAATCACAAACAAAGTAGGCTAGTTAAACTAAGGGATTTACTTAGTTTCAAGCATCGGTTAACGTCTAGCACGATTGTTCTTTCTTAGAGATAACAATACCATTATCACTTCAACCATATCAAAAGAACTGTGGCAAAACAAAAGACAAATGAAAATGAATTTTTGGTGTACTCAAAGCCTTCTGAGACGATGTTCAACGCAGATAGTACCTGTAATTGTCGATAAGTTGTAGACAACATCTGGCAGATAACTGCAGATGTTTATCTTTGACAGATTTAGCAAGTTTATTGCTTTCTTCCATAAAAAGACACCCATAGATATTACTCCAACACATTGTTTTGTATTTCGTGACATTTTTTCACTGTCTGAAACTCAAGTCGGTAATAGAATAATGAATGATGTAAGTATGATAATTACTTACAAGTCGGTAATAGAATAATGAATGATGTAAGTATGATATTTACTTACAAGTCGGTAATAGAATAATGAATGATGTAAGTATGATAATTACTTACAAGTCGGTAATAGAATAATGAATGATGTAAGTATGATAATTTGTTGTTTCGAATGTTACGTTAAAGTGTGACATATTTTATATAACAATCTATAAGGTTATCTACAGTAGCTTAAAATTGTATTTTACAAAAATCAAAATAGTCTAAAGATTATAAATTTAAATGAGAGGAGCAAATTAAAGGAAAGAACTAAAAAATTAAAATGTTACAGAACGAGTATATTATTTAGAACAACTTGTATCCATCAATGATGTCTACTATGCCTCGTTTGATTTTATCCTAAAGTATGGTATAACCTGTTGTCTAGATACTTATTTATGGTGTTACAAAAAACTATAACCCGTATGTTATCATCATCACAGTCTGATAATACTGTAATTACATTTTACAATTTTAGACATATGATCTTTACGTAAATTCTATATTTATATGACATTAAATAGATTTAGCAAATGTATATGGAACTGCCAAAAACATGAAATGAAAGAAGAGCTGAAGAGTTTGAGAGCTTACAAATTCCTGAAGTATGTGTAACGATCATTAAAACGTTATAATAACTTTTCAAATCATATAAGATCACTATTTAATGATAAAGATATATACACAACTAATAGTACGTACAGGAAATCTAAATAAAGTATTATGAAAATTTAAAACAAATTCTTGTGAATATTTAAAATATAAATTATTATATTGTAAATATTGTTATTGAGTACTTAAAATCTTGTATATTAATAATATGAAACATGGTATAACCATTTTGTTCTTGCCCGGCATGACCAGGTGGTTATTAGGGCGCTCGACTCACAATCTGCGGGTCGCGGGTTCGAATCCCAAACCTGCTCGCCCTTTCAGCCGTGGGGGCGTTATAATGTAGCGGTCAATCACACTATTCGTTGTTAATAGAGTATCCCAAGAGTTGGCGGTGGGTGGTGATGACTAGCTGCCTTCCCTCTAGTCTTACACTGCTAAATTAGGGACGGCTAGCGCAGATAGCCCTCATGTAGATTTGCACAAAATTCATAATAAACAAACATTTTGTTTTCCTATAAGTATAAGATATGTCATATCTAAAAGCGTAAGCATGGGTGGATAATTATCAACTAGTTATGACAGAAAGTAAACTTAAAACCTTCGTCTGTGATATATTTTTAGACTACAGTTCATAGTTCCCTTTCATCAGGGCAAATAACTTGTATTACTATAAAACAAGTTACAAAATTCAACTTGATAAACTGTTTCTTGTTGTTGTTGTTTTGTTGTCCTGGATGAAACCTTGTATAATCAGTTTTGTTCATTACAACAGATTCTCTTAAAAGATTTAAAAAATGTGTAATAATTTTTAACATCTGGGAAGAAAAAAGACGGAAACTACATGAGTTTTTTTAAGTAAAAATATTATCATTTTATTTCAGAAAAAAAAAGGAACATTTTAATTTCTAGTCATATGACTAACATTTCGTTAAAGTTAGCCTCCAAAATATTACATATTCATTCAATATACTTGCTCTGTATATGATACATTTGGACAACACAGTCATTCATTTAGGCTGAAAATGTTAAATTGGAGACGCCCAGTCTTTAGACTAGCTGCAGATAAATCAGTGTCACTGCAAACTGCTTCATATACTTTCTGACCAAATAAAACTATAACGTGAAGAGGTGAATGTATGATTAAAGTGTAACTACTTTGCAAGAAAAAGCTTCAATTTATACTTTTCACTACAAGAGCAAGTTTTTAAAAACACCTTGAAACTGTATAACTGAAAGGTAAATTGAAACGTGAAACTTAGTTTGGATTTCGCTATAGTGAGAGAAGAAATTATGTTACGTTGGCTGAATTCTTATAAAAAACATTTTTTGTTTTGTTTTTACAGTTATTTTCATTCTCCTGCATTTATACGGATATCACAAAACTTAGCTATTATTTTCTGACTCACGCTATCTTTTAATTTATTTCTTTTCAAAATGCATCGAAGTTTCGAGATAAACAAAAAAAAACTTGAATCCGAATCGTGCGTATTGCAGTTTAAAAGATTAATAACAATTTCTTGAAGTAAAAAGAAGAGCGATAGTGAATGATAGACCAGTTTAGAGTGATAAGGGAGATATTTGAATCCACACTATTTTTTTCACGAATGGAAAAGAACAAAGTTGGGTTTGCTGAAAAATTCTTCACGATTCTCAGGCTGCCGTTTCTTTACTTGTCACTACCATCGCATTTGTTCCCAATATATTGATTACGCTTACTTATCATTTTGGATAGACACAGAAGGTTCCTGCCTGAAAATCAATAAGTGCTTACTTTGATTTCAATCAGATAACTTCGTACATAGTTGTGTAAAATGGGTTCTCTGAGGTTCTTTAACGATTTCGACAATAATGCGTAATGTGCTTGCCTTTTGTTTTGTTTTTTAGGAATTTTGATTTACTTCGATGTTAATGCGGTTCTTCTACGTTTTCGTACAACGAAGCTCAATACCAACATTTCTGAGTTGTTGTTTTTTCTACTGACCTAAAAATAGTATTGAAAATCCATATTTTTTTAAGACTTTAAAAGAAATTCTAAAGGAATAACACCCTTTTATTGAACAAAAAATATTTCACATTCAAGCACTTTTCTTGGTGATGTGATTTAGTGTATTTTATTCTATTAAAACACGTATTTAAAATTCCATTGTTTAATAAATTACCTCTTTTGTTACACATTTACTTGTTTTCATATTGAACTATCAGAAAGGGTTGAAAAAATGGACTCTGGTATCTTTTTTTCACATTTCTAAACATTATAGACTTCTGTGCTATTTGTAATTAAGTCTGTGTTGCTGTTTATTTTTTTTCTGGTCTTGTTTGTTTGTTTGTAATTAAACACAAAGCTACACAATGGGCTATCTGTGCTCTGGCCACCACGGGTATCGAAACCCGGATTCTAGCGGTGTAAGTCCGCAGACATATCGCAGTGCCACTGGAGGCTTCTGGTCTTGTTTCTAGACCTTCGTAACCAATCTTCATTTGTTACTGAAAACAGTAAGTTTTGAGATGTTTTTATTCTGATTTTATTTTTTGAACTTAGCCCAGAGCAAGTTTTGTTACTGAAAATAGTACTTTTATAGATGTTTTATTGCTGGTTCTCTTTTTTGTAACTTGGACAGAAACAAACTTTATATATTATTGAAAGCAATAAGTTTTATGGTGTTTTTATGTACTGGTCTTGTTTCTAAGACTTGGTCGAAAATAATTTTTACCTGTTATTGAAAACAGTGAGTTTTTAATGTTCTTTTTTTTTCTGACCTTGTTCCTAGACTTTTACCAGAAACAATCTTTACTTGTTATTGAAATCAGTAAGTTTTATATGCTTATTTATCCAGTTCCTAGAAGTCCTCCGTTGAGACAGCGGTAAGTTTACAGATGTACAACGCTAAAACCTGGGGTTCGATTCTCCGCGATGGACACAGCAGATAGCCCAACGTGGCTTTACTATAAAGCAAACAAAAAAACAAACAAATTGTTCCTAGACCTTGACCAAAACACTACTTTTTTGTTATTGAAAGCAGTGAGTTTTCATCTGCTCTTTTTTGGTCTTGTTTTTTTTCAGACCTTGGTTGGAAATCATTTTTAT
>NW_013665934.1:540764-558713 GCF_000517525.1 Limulus polyphemus
ATTTATATAGATATAGATACAATATGGAATATACTTACTTCCTCGGGTTCCCGAAAGTGTTCTGTTTCAAGAATAAATAAAGTCAAATTTAAGAGTAACAAATATTTTTATTTCTTGCTTTTGAAGTTCATATGTCATGCTGTGTTATAGCCTACAGAGACAATAATTCTTCTCGTGATTCATGGCATGCGCACGCTTTACTGACTTCACGACAGTACAAATTTCAACGTTAAGCACCACTTATGCGGCGTAATTTTAGTGTCTACTGACTGACTGACGACACACTACTGTATAGTACTGCGAGTGATTAAAACAGGTAACCCATCCAGGCAGCCTTTGCCCCCCCCCTTTCGGAGAAATAATAGAAACGGACAATCTAAACCTTGGCATACACAATATTGAATAGCATAATTTAAGCGTGGATTTCAAGAACCCTGTAAAAATTGTCTTAACTTTCTGTCTATTTTAAAATCTGTACCTTCAGTATACCTTCCAACTCCATCTGCTTAATATTTTAAGCGTTTAAAGGATTAGGCAATCACTTACCTGCCGCCGAGAATAAACGTGTTTGACCAAATGAATTTGTCGAGAAGAGCCAGTATCGCTGTGCCTATAAACTACAAAAACTATATAATCGTTACGAACAGTTTTATGCATTTCAAAATAAACCAAAAAGCTTTAATTTAAGACCCACATATGGTCATTAATGTTCAGGAATTAGAAAGATAAGGGGTTTTTTTCTTATTGAAAAGAGTGAAGAGAAGTAGTGAAAATGTTGGCGTAAGGTGTTTTTTTGTTGTTGTTGTTGTGTTTTTATCCTGAAGGCATGTCAGATGTCAACATAACGCTTCTCGTTTAAGTTATTATATAAAAAGTATCCAAGACTATTATCCTCATAATGTTCGAAATTACTTAGGAAATTAATCAGAAAAGATTTATTTACCTGTCTAGAACAGTTGACCATTGAATATTAAGTGAAAACACGCATTTTTCGTTATTCAAAGTGTAGAGGAAAAAATAACTATATATATATTTCTTACTTGTCCAAAACAAACTCTATATTTATCAACTTATCAATTTTGTTCATTTTGATAGTGTAATAAACGTTTATGATTTAGTGCAATGGTTTCGTGGTACATGGAAATAATCACCTTTGAATCTAAATGTTATAAAATATCACCTCTTAAGATACACCAATTACATTTAATAGAAACGCTAATAAATGTGTAGTTTGATGGCAGAGACAAATCAACGTAGCTGGTTGTGATTCAGAAGCTTTACTTGGGTAAATCCTGCCACTATTCATTGTGTTTAAGACGTGGAAGAAAATCTCTTGTCTTGAGAGTCTCTCTCTCTCTTCTACGCATCAGGCCTTCTCAAATCACAAATTTTATTATGCATAGGAAGCTTAGCCATGTCGTAGGCAACGGGCCTGAAAGACGAATTTCTTAGCGAGTGTAGATAGTAATTCATTGCTGGGTATTGAAATCTCATGTGTACTCCCGGGGACTAAAGATAAGAATAACACGCATGTAGCTGCTGCAGCTGGACAAGGATCGATTATCTTTAACTAGAACTAGTCAGTATACACACACAGAGAGAGAGAGAGGCTTAGGCCTACTGAGGGCTTAGAAGATTAGGTGGAGAAGTATGAAACTACTGATTGTTAAATAAAATGTATTTTGCTAGAAATGTAATTTGCATGGGATGTGATTTTCTTGGAGAATGCGCTTTTGTGAAAAAAAAACAACAATATATATATATATATAATAACTACAAATATTTCATTTTAGCGAAGGATTTTAAACAAAAATTCGTTCATTCCAATCAGCGTTTCATTCTGTGAAATGTTTACTCGTGATAGATTTTAAGAATTTGAAAATGAAAGTTTGGAAAATTACCGATTGAAGTGATGCGATGTGAATGGGCGAAACATTCAGATGTTTTAAGTAAAACTGTGTAATACTGGTCGTATTAAGGATAAAAATAATTCCTTTATCACTATCGCACGTGAAATTCTATGCTAAAGCGTCTGTCCGTGAAATTGTTAAAATCTGTGATGCAGTTTCACGGACCATGAGTTACTGTGTAAACGAGTTATTTCGACTGATGATACTATTTTGTTTTTTCTTCCTGATCGAACAATGATTGCAAAAGCTTCCCCCTTTATTCGCGAAAACATCAGACTATAAAAGTAGAGATGCTTACGTTATTTTTGATCCATTACTGACAACTTCATTCTAATCGCACTACATGCTTGAATTATCAATGTTATGTACACCAGAAACAAAATGTGGAAATGGCAAAATATATTCCTGTCGCAAGGTTTACGCAAATTGCTTTAGGCTCAAAAACTCAAAACATAATATATTATATTTATTAGTTACGACTAACGTAATGAAAGATTAAGTCAATAAATGAATTACAAAAAAATGGAGATGTTTTTGTAAGAACTGAGTAAAAAAAAACCCTTTGGAGTTCATAGAAATATATTTCTACACTAATTCAGTGTTACAAATATCTGTATTATTAAGATAGAAAATTCTGATGCTACAATGTCCTGACAAGTACAGTGTTCGTGCTTTATTTAAAGCCAGTTAATCATATTTCATCTTACTTGTTACGACTGAAGCCATATGCTCACAAGTGATTGAAGTGAAGCCTGGAAACATTTGGAAATTAAAAAAAACAAAAAACTTTTACGTTCTTTACAAATTCGTGTGTGTTTTAATTACCAGAATCATGGTATGGCCATCGTTTTCGTTTTTGTTTAATCAAACCTTTAACAGAGTTCGTTAAATTTAACTAATTGTATTGATCATGGTGAAATATTATATATATATTTTGCTATATTAAATCACTAACAGAGTATTCGGTCAGTGATTGTTAATGGTATTTTATCTAGAATTTACACTCAACCACAAAACCCACTGAGAACAGATTTGCTCTGCAACAACGTTCCTGTGACAGCAGTACCATCTGGGGGAACGAACAATGTGCCAACTACTTCTTCAGGCCCAACCTATAGCAACCCGCTTCCAGTGTTCTGCGGTACTCCCAATTCCACCACTGGTCCTATGGTTCCTGTTACCAATTGCGTCAACCCTCAGTTAATTCAGGCCTCTACGTCCCACAACGCTAAAAGGCCTCCATTCTCTGCTACTTCCGCTTTCACTTCCGCTACCATTTCCTCTTCCCGTTTTCATTTCCGGAAATCATGCAGTCATCGGTGCTCATGGAAAATGGCAACAATTGTCTTGATTCTGGTTACTATTGTTCTCACCGCCACAATGGCATATTTTGCTGGTATGAAATTTGTTTAAACTAGTATTTTTATCTTAAAATGTCCTTTAACAGAGAAGCAAATCACGGTTCATTTTATTGTGTGTAGCACTAAGCTTACAAAACAAAAAATATTGTGTATATCACTAGGGGGCAGCCTACAAAGCATACAAAAATTTGAATCGTTACTGAAGAATATTCTAGAACTGCTTTTCAAAACAAATTTCTTTAACCATTAGGCTCGGCATGACCAGGAGGTTAGGGCGCTCGACTCGCAATCTGCGAATTCGAATCCCCGTCGCATCTAATATGTTCGCCCTTTCAGCCGTGGGAACGTTATATTGTGACGGCCAATCCCACTATTCGTTGGTAAAAGAGTAGCCCAAGAGTTGTCGGTGGGTAGTGATGACTGTCTGCCTTCCCTCTAGTCTTACACTGCTAAATTAGGGACGGCTAGCGCAGATAGCCCTCGTGTAGCTTTGCGCGAAATTTAAAACAAACAAACTTTAACCATTATAATAATTGATGAATAAACAATACCGTGTAAAGTAATTTACAATAAAATCTAAATCCGCATTAACGGAACAATACTAAATTTATTTGGATACTAATTTCAACATTTCACATGACCTCTTCAGTCCAACGTTTGTTTTGTTCTTTAACCATGTTTCTTGAAATTGTGAATTAGAATAAAAATGTTTACTTTTAACCTAATTTTACCAATATTCACGTTGTGGTTTTAATAAAGAAAAGAAAAAAAATGTGTTTAACGGAAGCGAATGGTGGTTCTAACATAAACGTAATTCCGGCATGTTTCACAAGCTTCAATAAAAATGCTAGAACAATATGTGATATCTCGATTAGAACAAGGACAACTAGATTGAATTATGAATTTTAAAATTATTCCTCCAATGTTTAAAACCAATCTTCCCTTTTAAAAACGGAAGCTGGTAGGATATATTATAATTTCTGTACTTTCTTGTTAACAGAGTCGTCTAGTAACTGGATAATTTTATTAATTATAGTAGTTCGTCAGTTTCACGTGCTAAAATGTACATTATCTGTTTCGTAACGTTCAGGAAATAAGGGATTTGTTTTGTATTTGTCAGCCACGAGCATTTTGATGGTAAGTCCAGAGAGCAATAAGCCTTGCATTGTGGTAGATGACGGGGAGAGATCTCAAAGTATGGTGAACTTTATAACTCCAGCTTCAAAAGGTAAGGCCCTAAACTTATCATTACATTTGTTTTCACTACAATACACATTGTAGTTTTTGTTAGGAAGGTCTTTTACTTTTTTTACGAATGTTTCTATTTTGAAATGAAAATGTCCCCCGATGGGTCAGAGGTAAATTTCTCGACTTACAATGCTAACATCCGAGGTTCGATTCTCTGCTAATAAAACAGCTAAAATATAATTATAATAACATTTATTTGGGTTATTAATATAGTTTACCTTACGTGATTTAAGTTTGTTTTAAGATATCAACATAATCCATTAATTTAGTTTTGTCTTTCATTGTTACCACCTAGTGGCTCAGCATTACGTTTCCAGACATACAATGCTAAATTCCGAGGTTCGATTCGCTGTGATGGACAGAGCGCAGGTAGCCCATTGCTAATAAAACAGCAACAACAGCCAAAATGAAATAAACATTTATTGGATTATCAAAACACATTGTTTTAACTGAGGATTAAACTAGGTTTAGGATATCAATATAATATTTATTATTGTCTTTTATTGTTAGAAAATCTGTGTAATTACTGTTCCCCCTCAGTGGTAAGTCTGACGGCTCACAACGCTAGGATTCGGGTTTCGATACCCGTGGCAAACACAACACCGAAAGCCTATTGCGTAGCTTTATGCTTAGCAAAAAACAAATCATTATTGTTTAAAGCCGGACAAGATTTAAATTCTTCTATTTCCGGGATTTTCAAATTACTTGTCTCATTGCTAGCAACAGCTATAAATAATATTTAGTATTACAAATTTTACGAAAAATATTATTAAAATACCCTTTGAAAGAGTTAATTTAACAACATTAGAAAATTTCAAGCGAGAAAATAACGAAGTGTAATTATTTTTCTCCGAAGTTTCTAGATTTTGTATACCATTTGCCAGATAAAGCTGTCTGGTAAATTATGTTTTTGTTATTGTTGCTGTAAACAAATGTAGGTACATCAGTGACTTATATGTAACTATGGTGAATGTAAAACTTTTAGTTTATTGTTCTAAAACTATATTGTTGAGGAAAAAGACATTATTTAATATATTCGAAACTTCACCATTTTAAAATAAGAGAGCTTTAAGATTATCATTCTTTTTGTTATGCTTGATTGTATATTATAAACTGTTATTAAATTTAGTAAATTAATAAAATAAATTTGCCATCTAAGATAATTAATATACATTTAATCACCGTTATCGATAGATTTGTATGGATTTTCTTGAAAAGTTCAACAAAGGCTTTAATTCTCATCTCATGAAAGAAAAAGTGTTACACTATTTTATTAAAGTTTAACTTATTTTAGCATATTTAAAAACAGACAAAAATACAGTTTATTAATTAATGTTAATAACGAAAACAAAAACACACCTTCTGCTGAGACTAAGCTTAATGCAGTGATTACAAAAACAAAAAACACAACAAAATTAAAACCTTCTTGGCTACCCGTACCATTTACAATATATGTTTATTGTAATTGTAAACTATTATAAATTATGAGTAAAACTTAGGGTACCTCACAGTGACATGTCTGCGGACTTATACCGCTAGAAACCGGGTTTAGATATCCATGGTGGGCAGTGTTCAGATAGCCCTTTTTGTAGCTTATGCTTATATACAAAACAGACAAACAAAACTTAGGGCTATTTCCTTAAAAAACCCAAAAACTACTATTCCTAGAAGCTTTCCTTTGTGTTTTAATCAAAGTTGCACTTAGGATATATAGGCCGTTTCCACCACAGTGATCAAACCCCGAATTCTAGCGCTCATTAATTGAAACAATTCAGTTCTGGAGTTGACTTTTGGTGTATATATATATTGAAAAAGAATTTTTAAAAATCCAGTGATATTAACTAACACGCCTACATTCAAGACTTTATCAGTGGATATTTTTATATAACGAAGTATTTTCAAATTGTTTGCTTGTGTTTTTCTCACTACGTATCACAAGATACGTGTAAATTAAATGTGTGTTTTCGTGTGTGTATAATTTCTCCTTCGACCTATCAAAAGTAAATTATTTTGATAACTTTCGTGCAGTACTTTACCTTAAAGAAAGTAGATGGTCTGTAAATTTTGGCTTATGTTAAGAAAAAGAAATGTGTTGTCGATTCCAAATCAAGTTCCGGATAAGTTCTTGAAGGAGAAAATACTTTCATGCCACATTTCATTTCATTACATTAAATTTTTCTTTTCCATTACATTTGTTAAGCCTTTGTCTGTTTGCATGGCTTCTTTAAATTCTAAGATACTTATCTGCTTAGACTGTATACATTGAACTTCTGATTAAAATTTTGAATGTATGTTCTTTACCTGAGGCTTGACCTATTTTAATTAATAATTCTGGTTCGTTAAAAGGAGATGTAAATCCACAGTCTTGACCAGAATGTTTGCATATTTTGAAACAAATAAAATCGTTATTAATAAGATGGCATACAAATACACATAGTGCTGTCAAACTGAGAAATGCATATTATATTTAACATCTACATATGTAATTTGTTTAATGAGACAGGTTCTATGGACACCACGAGCGATTTATTAGAACATCAAACAATATACCAGGCACCTGTAGAGAGATGTGTGATTCATCATTTCATCTATTACAATAAAACTTTACCAAAACATATATATCGACAAAATATAACATCAAATTATTATAAGTAGCGTCTGTAACCTTATATCAGTTCATATTAAACATTAAGTACTTGGTTGGTCCTCCTCGTACTCTAATATCCCCCGCAAGATACGTGGCATACTGTAGATGAGGTTATTGATGTAATTCACTAGAAGGCGTTGCATCTCAGCCACAGTAGCTGTTTTAGGGTCGTGGATAACAATTTTCCAGCTAAGTTCTAAACAGCAATTCTCAATGGGATTACAATTGTGGGATATTGCTGGCCATGGCAATCTTATAAAGTTCTCCTAGTTGAGATAATTCTGTACAATACGTGCACTGTGGGCAGTGGCATTGTCCTTAAGAAACACAAAGTTATTGCCAAACCTTGACTTTGCATATGGAAGTAATTTCGTATCCATGTGATGTCTGTAGGAGGCGCCGTTGACGTTACCCTGGAGGGTATGAAGAGCAGTTTTTCCACCATAATGAATAGCTGCCCAAACATGTACTGCACCACCTCTAGTGTGTTCTCTGTAGAAAAATAATCTTCCCTCATATGTTATCCAGGCAAACGACGAACACGAATCCTATCATTAACTTTAACAAACAGGAAACAGGACTCATCTGAAAAGATGAAATTTCGCCATTGTCTTAACTGTAAGTTGGCATACTGTCTTGCCCAAGTAACACGATAACAGCGGTGAATTCTGGTTGATATAGATTTGTAGATAGCCCTTCTTGCAAAATAATCTTGTTCGATCAATCTCCTATTCACTGTTCTTCTAGATACTCTGGAATGAATGTGCTCACGCCATTCCTGTCGTAAGGTGTTGAAAGATTTCTTTCGACCTTGACGTGTTAACCTGATCAAAACACGGTCATCGCGGCCAGTAGATTTTCCTGAAACAGTGTTTCCTTTAGTCCGATGACGTTTCAGGATTCTGGGTACAGTACATTGGGGTACCTTACTGTTGTGGCAATGTCTGTTTACTTAATACTATTTCTCGACAGTCGAAATATTTGACGCCTGAGCTGTTTCGAAAAAAGATTTTACCAAAAGCACACCCTAAGTGTTCAAAACAAGTTTTACAGACCAAAATAATAACTCGTACATGTTTGTCTGATCATACGCTACCTTCTCTGTTACTACTCGGGCATTTACTCAATAACTACTCCATGCATGCATGCAGACAATAACATCAGTATAGAACAATATGCAAACATTTTAGGCAAGACTGTATTATTCTTTGACAAATCAACTGAATTCTTAACTCTGGTTTCAACGACAGTAAATATAAGGGTTAATCTGGGATTTAACAAAAGGGTGTCAAGAGAGACACATGTGACAATCCTCATTGTGGAGTGAGTCCTCACACTCATTGTCCAGGTTAATTGATTTTACCATTCGAAACAGATTTATTTCCCTGCTGTGTCTTATTAGTGATAAAGTTCAATCTTATACGATCCGTGTTAATGAAATATAGTTTTCCATTATATAGGTTACTACTCAACCATATGTCCTCTTGGTTTATTATTCTATCACAACAGGAAATATTGGCTATTACCCATCGCCATGCCTCTCCATACCAAGCGATGTAGCCTACTATTCACAGATTGGTCTAGATTCATCCTTGTCGAAACGATTGGATTCTCGTCATTCTTGGACTGTGTGGTTCAACCAAACAAAATCTGCATGGGTTCGATTCAACTTGACTGCACCACGCAGCGCAAAGCTCGCTCTGTTTGCAAGAAGAAACTTTCCTCCGTCTTTAACAATGTATGATTTATTTGAAATAATTAACCCAGAACAGACTCGCTCTTACAGACGAGCTGCAGTGGTAAGACTTTTTTTTCTTCTTTTACTCTTCAACCTCACTGTTATCTTAAGACTATAGATTATAGATATGAAAAATGAATAAAACCATAAAATTTTACTTATAATTTTATTCATCAATGCTATAATCGAAACACTTGATGCTTATAGAGTATATATAATGGACAAAACAGGAACTATCTCACACTGAATAAGACCAGTATGGGAAAATAGAATTGAGAGGAAACTACTCTTCATTGTATTTTTCAACCACACAAAGAGAATTCATACGTATAAAATTAAAGTTTCGCCCACGTCAACCTTCCTTCTATATAATATCGACTTGATTCTGCCATACTGCTATTATTCTGTATGAATAATTTCCTGTTTCGTCTTGCACAAGAAACAAGCTACAGCTGATGAACGAAAAAAGTATGTATATATTTAGATACTGTGCCGAAAACGACGCTCTACAATATTTTTTTTTAACTGGAAAACGGAAGTCAATTATTGGCCCCAGTGGTATAGTAATGACTTATTCTTTATTTTTACATACTTTGCTCTCTACTGTGGTATACATTTCATTCCACATAAATTGTTTGTGAAACATTGAAAATGTGGTGAAATTAGTATTCTCCAAAGCTATCTTTTCCGCACTATTTCCTGTGGCATACTGGGACAACAGGTAGCAAGTAGACTCTTTTTGAATCTTTTGGAGAGCCATTTATTCGACTCGACTTTCTGTGATATTAATATTCTGATTCACAATTAAATACAAGTGCAACCCAAAACGAATGTAAAAGTAGGTTTTGGGGATAATTGGAACATAAAATTATTATACATTATGACTAGGGTTAACAGTGTATATAATCGTTCTTGTGACCTAATTTGTACAAATGGTTTAAATTTGCTAATGCTGCTTGTCCTTACATTGAGTCAATGCTTCACCAGGCTTGGCCCCAGTGGCACAGCGGTATGTCTGCGGACTTACAACGCTAGAAACCGGGTTTCGATACCCGTGGTGGGCAGAGCACAGATAGCCCATTGTGTAGCTTTGAGCTTAACTTCAAACGAAAAAAAAATAACCAGGCTTGACGGGCACAATATTTGGTGACTTGATGATGGTCCCATTCTATAAGATATCACCACGGGTTAGATTGGTATCTGTTTCTCAGAATGAGAATACAATTATTTTTGGACACGGTTTCGGTTCCAATCAGACGAGTTTCTGATGTGGGCTTTAATTTCGCCTCATTATCGTGATAGTTGTTAAGTGTGGTGACAGTTTGTAATGAGATATGGTTGGTGAATGATAACACGTCTGTCTCTAACATCTTAATTTACACAACTATACTGAGAGTGAAGATAAATGAGGTTCTAGCGATTCTCTTAATCAGTGACGTTCGATATTACAGATAATAAAACGCTTTAAAATCTGTTTTGAACAAGCCATCGGAAGTGCTTCTAAGAAATGTGTGTAACCTTCCATCCCCGCGGAGCTTCTCGAGTTTCATTTAACAACCAAGAAAGGGTATTAAGCTAACGAATGCTTCAGAATGTAAAAACGTAAAAGTTTGTTTGTTGTGTATTTTTTTGCAGTATTAAACATAAGCTAATCCAAAATGCCTGTTTTAATCATATTGTTTGTTAACGTATTGCAGCGGAAGAATTAGTCTTAAATGTCTTTCAGAACTCGGAAAACACTCTATCTGCCGTTCTGATTGATTGAAAATTGAATTATTCAAGTAACTGTAGCAAAGTCATTACAAGTTACATTATAATACCTTTTTAACGAAGTCTTTTTTTTATGTGTGTGTTTCCTCTACTAACGAGTGGTGTTGTTATTAGTGTTTTTGGTTCGTTTACCTAAGCTTTTATGCGCAATACTAATATGAGAAGCTTTACAATATCAGTGTTAACTCTGTTTTAAACAATCGATTTGGGTGTTTCGTTATTTGTTCAGTAAAACGGGAGCAATCCAATGATTTCTTTCACAAGAGGTAAAATAGTTCAAAATTAACATTTGGTATTTTATAGCATTAATTGATTTTACTTTCGTTTTATGTTTATATATGTATATTATTTTTCATATTTTTACATTCGCATTTGAAGTTTTAAAACAATTTTACGGTTTTACTGCTCTTAAAAACACATAACATAAAACCTTACTCTGTTGTAATATTCCTCCGTCATTTACCTTCCCGGCATGGCCAGGTGGTTAGGGCGCTCGACTCGTAATCTGAGGGTCGCGGGTTCGAATCCCCGTCACACCAAACATGCTCGTCCTTTCAGCCGCGGGGGCATTATAACGTGACGGACAATCCCACTATTCGTTGGTAAAAGAGTCTTACACTGCTAAATTAGGGACGGCTAGCGCAGATAGCCCTCGTGTAGCTTTGCGGGAAATTCAAATAAACAAATCATCATTTACGGTCCTATAGTTGTAATGTGTCCACTATTGGTGTCGTATACTTTTTTTCAATATAATTTTTTGAAATTTGAAAGCCAGTATTTATCTTAATCAAATGAAATTAACGTGAAGTATCTCTTGCAGTTGGATATAAATTTTCTGGAACCCGCTAATTTCATTCTATATTTAAATCAGTTTGAAAGCCTCACATTTATTTCCAGTTTGTTACTGTACACTTCCATCTAAAAAAGGTGTTTTTATATCTACTTTAACGTTTTTGAACAATAATTGCTCGAAACAACAGAGCGAAAAAATGAAAATTCACGTTTACGCAATTCGTTGTATCAAAATTCCAGACTTTCGAAAAATCCTGTGTACGTTAAACAAACGTAAGATGTACAGATTGCAGGACTAAAAACTGATTTGGAATTTTACCTCAGAAATAATGTGAAATTTGTTTTTTACATTTACAAAATAATATTGTCTTTATCTTAGATTTGGAACAAATCTTTTGATATTGATATAATCACTGCTGACAATCTAATTGAAAGAAGATACTTAAAAAAAAACGATATATATTTTTTAGGCGTCTTTATACGGATAAACCATATTACAACGCAATATTGCTGGATAGTACGACTTTTATGTCTAAACACAGTTTTCGTTCATTTCTCCCAAAACTTTTCTGTGCGGTATATTGAACATTTTTAGGGTAATGTCAACAGCAAGTTTCTTTTAGATATAAACCCAATTTTTTCTCAATAAATTAAAGCTATTCGGTGATATTTGCCTGTTACAACGAAGGTTTATGTAACTAAAGAAAATAAATATACTTTCATCATAACTTCATGTATTTATTTCCAAGCGGTATTAGACGGCTACATGAGGGGGGTGTTGTATTTAACTACACAGAAACGGTTTGACGTACGTGCAGAAAGACAGTTTTTCTTGACTAAAAACAGGAGTTTTGTTTGACTAGAGCGCGATTATTTTCGTTGGAACCATAACCACTAAAGTTCATCTATCGTTTCTTAAGTAAGTATCCTTGGCTGCTGGTCGTCATTCTCGTTTGTCTTTTATCTGACCTTTTTATGTCGAACGAAAAAGCCAACGTCAGATAGTCATAATGTAGACTGCTGCCGTTTTGTGTCTTTCTCTTTATTCGTGGCTTTTTTCCAAATCTAAGTTTTGCTAAGTTCACCATTTCACTCGTGTCGTATCTAATATTTTGATTGATTTGTCTGGCAAGTAAGTCTAACCCTTGATAAGGTAAAAGTAACGCTCAGCTTTCATCCGTCGTTATTATGCTTTAAAGAATGTATGAATTTTTATTAACCTATATTACGTCCGTTGTAAAATCAATAGATGTGCACATAATTTTTATTAACCTATATTACGTCCGTTGTAAAATCAATAGATGTGCTCATAAAACCTTTTGCTATTATTTCAAAATGTTCAAAGATTAGTTTTATATATGGGTAAAAAAAATTATTCTTTAAAGCAGCTGGAAGAAGTGAATTTTCTTCATTATTTGGAACCCGGCCCATGGTACATTTCTATCATCAATGATGACCAGAAGGAAGCAACTACGGTTGCCTTTCATCCTTCAGTTGCAAGTAAGTGATTTAGAGTTAAATATTCCTTTTTTCATTAATAAAATTCCCTAAAAATGTTTTTTTTTCGAAAATAAACTAATTATATAAACATACGTTATATAAACGTATTGTAAATCATCTAAAAAACAAACAAACTCGAAAATATGCAGTAAACAATTAGCAGATAAAGATGTTAATCTTTGGAATACAATAATAATAAAAAAATATGCCCTCTATCGACCTTTTTGTCACCATGTAATTAAGATGTCAGATTTAGGGTAAGCGTTTCTGATCAAGGTGTTATTCAATGTTTCATATGTTTTACTTATTAAAATACATATTATAAATAGTATAAGTAACGAAAGGAAGGAATAATTAATATAAATTTCAATTTCATAATGCCCATCTCAGATTTAATATATTTTTTGACAGTTTGATCTCTTTATTCTATTTGATTTGTTCAGATGCTAGTTTCATCACTATTTCTGCATGCTTAATTTATATCTATTAAATATTAATCTCGTTATATGTTCAGCTGATATCTTACAAATTCTAAACTCGGTTGGTTGATATCTCGCAGATATTGTTGTATTGAAAATATTGTAATCCAAATATCAGATTAAGCTTCATTTTAAGCATTGTACATTCCATATTTAGCGTTGATTGGATGGTATAAACAATATGTTAATCGTTTGTTATACAGATGACGTTCCGACCACGTGCCCTAACAATTGCAATCGTAACGGGAACTGCCAACTTGGAAAGTGCCACTGTTTCCCAGGTTACATAGGCCATGATTGTGCTGACAGTAAGAATATTTGTATAACTGACTCTATAGGATAATTATAATGATACTTAGGCCGTGTTTACACTTGGTGTTTTATTATTTTCATACTTTTAATTTCTTTAGAAAATATTCTTGTTTTGAAAGTCTGTTTAGTCGAATTCTGGTTAGGAGTGGCTTTAGTTGAATATGACGTTTTTGCCCTGTAACTACTTCTCTGCTTTAGTTGTATACAACGTTAATATCTTGTAACTACTTTTCTGCATTAGTTGAATACAGCGTTGGTATCTTGTAACTACTTTTCTGCATTAGTTGAATACAGCGTTAATATCTTGTAACGTACTACTGTGCTGTAGTTAAATACAGTGTTTATATCTTGTAACTACTTCTGTGCTGTAGTTGACTACAACGTTTATATCTTGTAACTACTTTTCTGCATTAGTTGAATACAGCGTTAATATCTTGTAACTACTTCTGTGCTGTAGTTGAATACAGTGTTAATATCTTGTAGTACTTTTGTGCTCTAGTTGAATACAACGTTTATATCTTGTAACTACTTTTGCGCATTAGTTGAATACAACGTTGATATTCTGTAACTACTTTTCTGCATTAGTTGAATACAGCATTAATATCTTGTAACTACTTCTCTGCTGTAGTTGAATACAGCGTTAATATCTTGTAACTACTTCTCTGCTGTAGTTGAATACAACGTTAATATCTTGTAACTATTAGTTTGCTTTTGGTTATTGTTTGCAAATACTTATGTCGTATGTTTTCATTACTATGCAGTTAGGCGTTTTAAAATATAATTAGATCTTTCTTTCTTAATTTATTTAAATGAAAGTTAAGTTGATAATTGTATCAACATGTAAGTAAAGAAAAATGGGGGAAAAGACTAAATATCATAACAATTCCCATTATTATAATTATCGTGGAGGCCAGATCCTCCAGCTAAATCTTAGTCGAGATTTCACAGGAAGACAGTTGATGTACTATTTATCCTGTTGAGTTTGGCCATGAGTCTTCGTGTTAAGAAAAAACACACAGTAGGAAATACCGCAAGACGTGGAAAAACAATAAAATAATGAAAAAAAAAGTGTTAAAAATTGTTTATGACAAAAACTTTATATTTATTTGCAACGTTTCGGGCAAAAGCCCTTCGTCAGGCAGTTTAAACCGTAGAAAAAGGCTTAGACATAATCGTTGAAGGGTTAGAATATAAAGAGATTCTAAATTACGTACGTACGGCGTGTAGCACGTTAAGAAAAATATTGTTATAAGGAACATTGTTGAAGCGGTTCTATAAACAATTTTACAAATGGAGAACAAGTGATAGAAATTGGATTTTAGAAGTTAAAAGGACAGAGAAAAGTAATAAACATAAGTTCGAAAAATGATAAATATAGTAATTTAATAATAATAATAATGCTTTAGCCTAGTCGATCTGTAGAACTTTACTTTTGCTGCAGACCAACACGAACTGGATTTCCGTGTTAAGAAACCCATCGCTATTCGTAGCTCCAAACCTACCCTCATCGAGAACTATAACGCAGGAAAAAGTTTTTTTTAACGTTTTAGTGGCTGCTACTAAAAATAACACCTTTAAACCGTATTAATGTCTCTTTGATGCAAAACCCTCCAAAGGATCATGAAATACTTTGGAGCTCTTCGTAATGGCTGGTATCAATAAACTTACTGATATAAAGTTCAGGATATCTGAAAGATTCTAAAAGTATTAAGCGCTACACTAAAAGCGATTTATCCATAGAATCTTTTGATACGATTAGGTGGGATGGAATGTTTCGGAGGCATACAATAATCATTCCTTTTTTTAATCCATGAATCTATTTCCTCGTGCCGGTGGCCTAGCAGTAAGCGTGATGGCTTTATAACGCTGAAACTAGAAAAAAAACACACAAAAAATGTGGTTCGATACCCACGGTGGGCACAGCGCAGATAGTCCGTTATGTAGTTTTGTGTCTTAAAGAAACTATTTCTTCATAACGTCTTGTTTTCAACTGATCGTCTGTAGCTGCTGCTAACCATTATAAGTCTCCTTAAGAATCAGTTCACTATGGAATTTGCTTGCAAAATCGCAAAGGATGGGCCATCCATCATCTGAAAATGTGCTGTTGCAATGCGTTTGATAATATCGTGTTCACACACGCACACATACACACACATATATATATACATACATATTTCTAAAGTGGGGGACGAGAAAGGTTATATTTAAGAAAAATTTCACCTGCTATTTAACAATCACTAGCTATAAAAAACTTATTTCCTTTGTCACTCTGTCGAGAACGCTTTCACGCTCCTTTTTTGGTAATGCTCAACAATACACATCGTCGCTTAGCAACAAAACTATCACCTAATTGTTCTTAGGCAAACTATGGTGTTTATGTTGAATGCTCAATATTCATGTTGATTTGATAGAAAGGTTTGCTTTTTATTCTGTATTTTTTTATATAACAGCAAAATGGTTTAATTCAGAAGTTTTATGACACTGAGTTGTAGCCAAAAGCAAAATAAAATTTACCAAGTAGGGTTTCAGCTAGTCCTTACGTTACGTTTATGTATTAGGTCTAATGCTTAAATTAGACTACAAATAGGCCTACTATTACGTGTTTAAAAAGTTTTAAGTGGTAAATACATGTTAATTAATAAATATTCTTTTGCTTTTTTAACACATACATTACCTACTTGGCCTTAAAACATAAAGGAAATAAACGCTTATTACAACCAAATATCTATTTTTTATTATTATTCATAAAGTTACTGCCATAATGGACAAGTAACTATAGAAAACAACAAACAAAAAATACGAAAAGAACTACACACAATGATTATCCATATGTTAAACCATATACAGTCGAAAAGAGTTGAAAATTTATGTCGGAATCCCCTCACTATGTTTTCTACTTCCTGACCTGGAATTCAGTGAAAAGGCTCAAGAGTACTATTTAAGTCTCTTTCAAAGTGCACACATACTTTTGTTCACGATAACATTTCATTTTTCTGCGTAGTTTGTACTAAAAATGTGGTGATTAAAGAATTACTCAGAGTCTGATGAAATAAGTGAAGAGTAGGTTCATTTTGGAGGTACAGACAAATTCGTTTTAGTTAAATTTTATAATTTTCGTTAATTATTCAACAATTGTTTCCTGTCATTTTTGACGAGCTTTTATACTAGTGCTAAATATTTGATCAATTTTCGTACTAATATACCGACACCCTGTTTCTAAAGCAAAGGTACTGAATTTCTGAGTTAATTTTATATGTATACTAGCTGAGTTATCTGGCGTTGCGCGGTGAAAATGTATAGATCGGTATATTTTCAGCAAATTATTCAGTAAGTAGACAAAAGCTGTGATGCGAGAAATAAAAAAGCATTTAATCAAACAAGGCTTTATTTGAAATTAGAATGTACAATACTTCTTTATATACAACATTGCATGTTTTTCCAAAAGGAGAGTATACATAAAGATTATTAGCTATTCCTACTCTAGAGTTGTTCCTACATACAGTTGACCATGAGAGAAGTAGTCTTCTTGTAACTGTAGCCCAACAACTTTCACTGTTTGTCTCTGTGATTTGTTGACCGACATAGCAAAACTTAATCTTACTGGAAATTGTAAGCGCTTAAACTGAAACGGCATCTCTGATGTTATTAGAAATTTGAATTTGTGCTTCAATGACATGAGGCTGTAATGCCTTTATTATTAATCTGGTACCATTGCAGAGCTTAGGCTAATCTAAATTTGGTAAAAGCATTACAAGAGCTCCAACTTTAAGTTGTAGTTGGTGAGGAGGCAATCCTGGAAATTCCAAAGAATTTAGAAACTCCGTTCGATAGTTGACAACTTCATTTTGATTGATAACTGTATCAATTGATTTGTAAATATAAGGATTCCCTGGAATAATCTGGAGTAGTTGTTGGTTGATAGAATTAATTGTCACACTTTTAGGTGCCAATATTGCTCTTTCACACAACCAAATAAAGTCTTTGTAGTGATAACTAAAGTTAGTAAATACTTTTCCTGTTAATTCATTAACACTTTGGACCAGTGTGCTGATTGTAGATGTAATGACTTTGTTGCCATGGTCAAAAATATTTATTACAAAAAACAAATGGCGCAATAATCATTAATTGTCAGTTTCGTCATTAAATACTATACCAAATACAAAATAAATAGCACCATTAAATTTCTTGTAAA
>NW_013665934.1:559138-561322 GCF_000517525.1 Limulus polyphemus
TACTATACCAAATACAAAATAAATAGCACCATTAAATTTCTTGTAAAAAACAGGTTATTACGAAGTTATTTTAAAATTTGTAAGTTCAACCGTTTGATTTCCTATAGCGAACAAATAAACAAACTTCCTCTTTTATATATATAGATATGTATTTTCCCTTTGATCCAACCGAGCGAAACTCTACAAATGATCAAATATGTGGCATAAATTAAAAAAAATAGATTGTAGGGGGCAAACAATATGCTTTCTCTTCTTTTTTTTTTCAAAAATTGAGTAGATTCATTAGAAATTTTCCGCTTATTTCAACAGTCTATTACAACTTAAGCATTCTGGATGGTTCTTCTATATAATAAGAAAAAAGTTTCAAACATGGTAATATATCATTAAATACAAAGACTGACTATTCAGTTTAATGATTCCAAAAGAAAAAAATCGTTATGCAGTTAGGAAATCCGTGTAATTTAACGTTAGATTATCATAAGTGCTATTAAAAACGGGAATCTATAATGTTGAAAGTTAATTTAGTAAAAAACAAATAAATCTACTTTCTTATGAAGAGTTTATGTTTGGGTTGATAAAATATGTAATGATAAAACCATTCATAACACGATCAATAAAGAAATGTACATACTTACTTAACTCGCGTAATACAAGTTTTAATTAAAATTTGATGAAGAGTATTTTTGGGTAGGTAAAATATGTGATGATAAAACCATTCATAACACGATCAATAAAGAAATGTACATACTTACTTAACTCGCGTAATACAAGTTTTAAATAAAATTTGATGAAGAGTATGTTTGGGTAGGTAAAATATGTGATGATAGAACCATTCATAACACGATCTATAAAGAAATGTACATACTTACTTAACTCGCGTAATACAAGTTTTAATTAAAATATGATGAAGATTTTCTTGTTGTTTCTTATTAAATATTAAGTTACGTCAGTTAATTACTTATTTATTTAGACAAAGGTTTTCTTGAATATGTGAGATAGATAGAGTAATTTATTCTAGTTGGAGTTCGTGTTTTAACTTAAAGCGGTTTGTAAATACATATGTTTTCAAGACATCGCTGGTAACCATGACACGTCTTAGAACATCACTGATAACCATAAACGGTTTCAGCACCTTACGGGCAACCGTAACATTTTCAAGTCTGATTACTAACCACATTTGGTTTCAACAGTTCATCGCTAACCAAGACCGGTTTCAACACATCACTGATAACTATGGTTGGTTTCAATACCTCAAAGAAACCACGAACAGTTTCGACATTTCAGTGTTAACCAAGGCTGGTTTCGACATTTCAGTGTTAATCATGATAAGTTTCAAACCTTAGTTGTTAACCACGACCAGTTTCAATATTTAATTGGTCATTATGACATTTTTGCATATCTCTGATAACCATGAACAGTTTCAGTATCTCAGCGGCAACCACAGCTGGTTTCAAAATTTCATGGTTAACACAAGCTTAAACCCTTTAATATTAACCACGACCAGTTTCATCATTTAATTGGTGATACTTAGATTTCTAGCACATCATTGATAACCTCGAACAATTTCAATATCTCAGTTGTAATCGCAACTGGTTTCAAACACTATTGCTAACCACGACCAGTTTTAACCCTTTATTGTTAATCACAACCAGCTTAAACACATCAGATTAATTAAGAAACCTAATGGGAAAGCACACATTTCAGAATCTAATGTGTACGTGTCAGTCAATTTACCAAAGAGTAGGTTTTCAGAACTGGTTTGCTGTGATATACAGAGGGTTGATTACGTTATATGAAAACGATTTTCAACACGCAAATCAGTTAGTCACGTGACATCTTCAGCAGATATAAATTTGCGTTGTAATAACATGTATTAAAACTATGTTTTGTATGTAGTGTGACGCTATCTAAAATAGGTCGCCTTTAAAAGAGATATGTAACAGCCCTTTTGCAAAATATTCATACTCTCACATCATAAAGATGTGTTCAGATCAAGGGTTTATAATTCTCAAGATGAGGATATCCTTTGCACTTAATGACATTGGAGAAAAAGGACATATGGATGAACTTAGAGAACCGGGACTATCCAAATAAAAGACCTGCAACAAGTCAAGGTACAGCCGTGATAAGAAAAATGTAGATGAGAACCAACGACAAACACAAAGGTCAGTGACAAAAGCCGTC